>NC_084733.1:93928503-93993503 GCF_033978785.1 Entelurus aequoreus
CCACGTCCGCAGTCATCCAGTGGGCGGACTCGTCCTCGTGATCGGCAACTGCTTCCGAATCCAGCAGTGGCTGACGGTGCTTACAGGCATCGGGCGGGTTCCTCCCGTGGTGCGTCCGGGTCTTTCCCCAAGGTGGCGACACCAGCTTGTACATGACTGGGAAAATAAGGGACTTGATGAAGGCCGTGACGAAGGAGATGTACATCAGCATGGGGTGGCCTGCAACTTTCCCAAAGAGAAACCCAACAAGAGCCGGCTGCACCATCTCACCCAGAGCTGCGCCCACCATCAAAGTGGCGGCGGAGCGACCCGTCACCGTGGTGTACTGCTCCAACCAGGAAATGGCGCTCGGGAATATGGAGGACATGAACGCCCCGTACAGACCCGTGCACACCCACAGTGCCACCGCGTCCTTGCTGAAGAGGCAGAGGAACAAGGAGGACAAGGTGGTGCCCACCAAGCTGATGAAGACGGCGGTGCCCCGGATACATGCAGGACACCAGGAAGATGGAAAAGCCCTGGCAGAGAGCAAACATGGCCCAGAACAAAGAGTTCAGCCCAGTGGCGTGCGACTGATCCATGCGAGCGTACTTCTTGGCGAAGGGGAAGATGAAGGAGGCAAAGGTTATCTCAGCGCCCGCACTGGCAAAGCAGAAGAAGAAGAGCAGGACAATGAGAGCCGTGTGATGTCTCGCCAGTTTCGGCTTCTCCCGCTGGCGGGGTTTGCCCGGCGACACCTCGCTGAGGAAGTACAGCGAGAAGAAGAGGACGCCGTTGACAAGATTGAACAAGCCGATCAGGACGTAAGCCCACGTGGACTTGAAGCCGCAACTCCTGTGGTGGTTGGCGGAGTCTGGGATGTCTCTGCCGGACGCGTTGGTCAGCGCCATCCCAGTCTGGCAGCCAGTGAGCGTACTGGGACCGGAGCGCAGCTGGGCGATGATGGGCGACACGAAGGAGCCCACCGCAAAGCCAAGCTGCTGAGCCTGAATGTGAGGCTGAGCCCGCCGGCCCCAAGTGTTCAGTGAGACCACAAGTCCACCTGCCGGACACCACAAAGTCTTCATTACACACATCAAGTGGTGTCCGCCTCAACACGGGAAAGGAATTTTTAATGAAATGTCTTTTGTATGTCATGAATGTTGATGTGTAAGTAGGGGTGTAACGGTACGTGTATTTGTATTGAACCGTTTCGGTACGGGGGTTCCGGTTCAGTACGGAGGTGTACCGAATGAGTTTCCACACGGACATATTAAGTAGGTTGTGTAAACAATGCACACACACGTTTGCTAGCAAGGACCGGCTAGGACAACATGTAAAAGCCAGAGCTGGAAGACCCTCCTGCCTCGTTAAAGGCCTACTGAAATGAATTTTTTAAAATTTAAACGGGGATAGCAGATCCATTCTATGTGTCATACTTTTTTTTGTTCTGTTTTTTTGAATAAATAAATACAATCATGAATGCTTACGGACTGTATCCCTGCAGACTATATTGATCTATATTGATATATAATGTATATATTGTGTTTTTTTATGTTGATTTAATAAAAAAAATAAAAAAATTAAATATTTATTTTTTATTTCTTGTGCGGCTCGGTACCAATCGGTCCGGTGATCTAGATAGTTACTATTGTAATATAATTATTTACTATGGTAATCTAATTGGTTACTATGGTCATTTAATTAGTTACTATGGTCATCTAATTAGTTACTATGGTCATCTAAGTAGTTACTATGGTCATCAAATTATTTACTATGGTAATCTAATTGGTTACTATGGTCCTCTAATTAGTTACTATGGTCATCTAAGTAGTTACTATGGTCACCTAATTAGTTACTAAGGTAATCTACATAGTTACTATTGTAATCTAATTAGTTACTTGGTAATCTAATTAGTTACTATGGTCCTCTAATTGGTTACTATGGTCCTCTAATTGGTTACTATGGTCATCGAATTATTTACTATGGTCATCTAATTAGTTACTATGGTCATATAATTGGTTACTATGGTCCTCTAATTAGTTACTATGGTCCTCTAATTAGTTACTAAGGTAATCTACATAGTTACTATTGTAATCTAATTAGTTACTATGGTCCTCTAATTAGTTACTATGGTCCTCTAATTAGTTACTAAGGTAATCTACATAGTTACTATTGTAATCTAATTAGTTACTTTGGTAATCTAATTAGTTACTATGGTAATCGAATTGGTTACTATGGTCCTCTAATTGGTTACTATGGTCCTCTAATTGGTTACTATGGTCATCTAATTAGTTACTATGGTCCTCTAATTGGTTACTATGGTCCTCTAATTGGTTACTATGGTCCTCTAATTAGTTACTATGGTCATCTAAGTAGTTACTATGGTCATCTAATTAGTTACTATGGTCATCTAATTAGTTACTATGGTCATCTAAGTAGTTACTATGGTCATCTAATTAGTTACTATGGTCATCTACGTCGCAGCAGCTCAGACGAGGCACCAAGCAGTGTGGGCGGGGAGCGTTTCCACCAAGAACTTTACTACTTGTATTAGTAGATTGCACAGTACAGTACATATTTATTAGTAGATTGCACAGTGAAGTACATATTCCGTACAATTGACCACTAAATGGTAACACCCCAATGAGTTTTTCAACTCGTTTAAGTCGGGGTCCACGTTAATCAATTCACGGTACGTTCATATGTTGTCAATATTCAGTGTTTTATCGTTCATAGTTGATATTGTAAATCCGACATTCTTTATTTTCATGTACATTCTGGATGTCTCGTTCAGTAAAAAAATGTAAAATTCCATTCCGAATTTTAGCATTCAATCAGACATCATTGTGAGGTTTTGTTTTAGTGTTCCTAAAAATAGATATACCAACCCCAGACACACCTTTTTTCCTCTAAATTTGGCCCCCCGTGTCAAAATAATGGCCCAGGCCTGCACTAAACACACTAATAAGCTCGTTAATAGATGTACTGTACATTACAACTCCTTTATAACACAACTTCAGTATTACAGTGACTTGATTTTTCATGCTCATTTTTTGGGCTGTTTTTATATGTATTTTACAACAAAAACATGTTATGAAGTTAACAAAATGGTAGCGCCAGACAATAATTAAAGCTTATTATTACAATAGTACTCTCATGACAATATAAAGACTTGAGTCAACGACCATTTTATTACTTCTGTCACACAACTGAATTGAAATGGACTAATTCAATGTCAATTATCAAATACAGACAGAATAATTAGTCATTTACTGTGTATAAATATATACAGTATATGTAAACAAGCCCAGAATAGCTAATCAGATTTGTCGCTCGTCACGTCTTTTAAAAAGACTACAATCTACATGGGTGTGACTACTCGCTAACTTGTCAACACTGACTGGGTTGAATTAAGAAATTCCATGATGATTGTTTGGGTTAAATTAAGAAATTCCATGATGATTTTTTTTGGTTAAACTAAGACATTCCATGATGATTGCTTGGGTTAAATTAAGAAATTCCATGAATGTTTGGGTTAAATTAAGAAATTCCATGAGGATTTTTTGGGTTAAATTAAGAAATTCTATGATTGTTTGGGTTAAATTAAGAAATTCCATGATGATTTTTTTGGGGTTAAATTAAGAAATTCCATGATAATTGTTTGGGTTAAATTAAAAAATTCCATGATTGTTTGGGTTAAATTGAGAAAATCCATGATGATTTTTTTGGGTTAAATTAAGAAATTCCATGATGATTTTTTTTGGTTAAACTAAGACATTCCATGATGATTGTTTGGGTTAAATTAAGAAATTCCATGAATGTTTGGGTTAAATTAAGAAATTCCATGATGATTTTTTTTGGGTTAAATTAAGAAATTCCATGATGATTGTTTGGGTTAAATTAAAAAATTCCATGAATGTTTGGGTTAAATTAAGAAATTCCATGATGATTTTTTTTGGGTTAAATTAAGAAATTCCATGATGATTGTTTGGGTTAAATTAAAAAATTCCATGAATGTTTGGGTTAAATTAAGAAATTCCATGAGGATTTTTTGGGTTAAATTAAGAAATTCTATGATTGTTTGGGTTAAATTAAGAAATTCCATGATGATTTTTTTTGGGTTAAATTAAGAAATTCCATGATAATTGTTTGGGTTAAATTAAAAAATTCCATGATTGTTTGGGTTAAATTAAGAAAATCCATGATGATTTTTTTGGGTTAAATTAAGAAATTCCATGATGATTTTTTTTGGTTAAACTAAGACATTCCATGATGATTGTTTGGGTTAAATTAAGAAATTCCATGAATGTTTGGGTTAAATTAAGAAATTCCATGATGATTTTTTTTGGGTTAAATTAAGAAATTCCATGACGATTGTTTGGGTTAAATTAAAAAATTCCATGAATGTTTGGGTTAAATTAAGAAATTCCATGAGGATTTTTTGGGTTAAATTAAGAAATTCTATGATTGTTTGGGTTAAATTAAGAAATTCCATGATGATTTTTTTTGGGTTAAATTAAGAAATTCCATGATAATTGTTTGGGTTAAATTAAAAAATTCCATGATTGTTTGGGTTAAATTAAGAAATTCCATGATGATTTTTTTGGGTTAAATTAAAAAATTCCATGATTGTTTGGGTTAAATTAAGAAAATCCATGATGATTTTTTTGGGTTAAATTAAGAAATTCCATGATGATTTTTTTTGGTTAAACTAAGACATTCCATGATGATTGTTTGGGTTAAATTAAGAAATTCCATGAATGTTTGGGTTAAATTAAGAAATTCCATGATGATTTTTTTTGGGTTAAATTAAGAAATTCCATGACGATTGTTTGGGTTAAATTAAAAAATTCCATGAATGTTTGGGTTAAATTAAGAAATTCCATGAGGATTTTTTGGGTTAAATTAAGAAATTCTATGATTGTTTGGGTTAAATTAAGAAATTCCATGATGATTTTTTTTGGGTTAAATTAAGAAATTCCATGATAATTGTTTGGGTTAAATTAAAAAATTCCATGATTGTTTGGGTTAAATTAAGAAATTCCATGATGATTTTTTTGGGTTAAATTAAGAAATTCCATGAATGTTTGGGTTAAATTAAGAAATTCCATGATGATTTTTTTGGGTTAAATTAAGAAATTCCATAATGATTTTTTTGGGTTAAATTAAGAAATTCCATAATGATTTTTTTGGGTTAAATTAAGAAATTCCATGATGATTTTTTTGGGTTAAATTAAGAAATTCCATGATGATTTTTTTTGGGTTAAATTAAGAAATTCCATGATGATTTTTTTGGGTTAAATTAAGAAATTCCATGATGATTTTTTTGGGTTAAATTAAGAAATTCCATGATGATTTTTTTGGGTTAAATTAAAAAACTCCATGATTAGTTTGATATGTGGGTGAGTCATAATTGGCTAAGGTAGGTCAAACATGATGGGCCGGCCAATCAGAGGCAAGATACTGTAGGGCGGTTCATTCAAAGCAGGAAGTAGTAAAACCATACCAAAGTGTCAGAAAGCACTGAGAGTATTTACTGAAGGAGTGTCGATTAGACTGTTAAAGGATGTCACTTTAGGAGGGCTTCCAAAATAAAACCTTCTAAAAAGTATTTTAATTTGCTGCTTTGTTTGTTCAAATAATGTAATGTTTCTTCCAGAGTGCCTCAAAAAGCTACTCACTTTTATTACATCTACATTATTTTGGTAACACTTTAGTACGGGGAACATATTCACCATCAATTAGTTCTAGTAACAAAGACTTAATTTAGAGTTAGTTGGACACTAGAGGAACATATAAGGGTTAGGGGGACATATTAGGGTTAGGTTTAGGAGAACTTATTAGGGTTAGGTTTAGGGGAACATATTAGGGTTAGGGGAACATATTAGGGTTAGGTTTAGGGGAACATATTAGGGTTAGGTTTAGGGGAACATATTAGGGTTAGGGGAACATATTAGGGTTAGGTTTAGGGGAACATATTAGGGTTAGGTTTAGGGGAACATATTAGGGTTAGGGGAACATATTAGGGTTAGGTTTAGGGGAACATATTAGGGTTAGGTTTAGGGGAACATATTAGGGTTAGGGTTAGGGGAACATATTAGGGTTAGGTTTAGGGGAACATATTAGGGTTAGGGTTAGGGGAACATATAAGGGTTAAGGTTAGGGGAACATATAAGGGTTAGGGGAACATATAAGGGTTAGGGTTAGGGGAACATATAAGGGTTAGGGGAACATATAAGGGTTAGGGTTAGGGGAACATATAAGGGTTAGGGTTAGGGGAAAATATAAGGGTTAGGGGAACATATAAGGGTTAGGGGAACATATAAGGGTTAGGGTTAGGGGAACATATAAGGGTTAGGGTTAGGGGAAAATATAAGGGTTAGGGGAACATATAAGGGTTAGGGGAACATATAAGGGTTAGGGTTAGGGGAACATATAAGGGTTAGGGGAACATATTAGGGTTAGGGTTAGGGGAACATATAAGGGTTAGGGTTAGGGGAAAATATAAGGGTTAGGGGAACATATAAGGGTTAGGGTTAGGGGAACATATAAGGGTTAGGGTTAGGGGAACATATAAGGGTTAGGGGAACATATTAGGGGTAGGGTTAGGGGAACATATAAGGGTTAGGGTTAGGGGAACATATAAGGGTTAGGGTTAGGGGAACATATGAGGGTTAGGGTTAGGGGAACATATAAGGGTTAGGGTTAGGTTTAGTAATAAGCAATAATTCTGAGGTTATTGAGGGAAGACTCTTAGTTAATGGCTTACTGGTAAGGCCATGCAGAATAAGGCATTAATACTTCCTCAAGCTAGACCGAGATCATCATCTTCGGCGAAACATCTCCAGTCTCGTTAGTCAGTGCTCTAGAGTCCTCTGGGGGAAAACATCTGGTCCTCCGTGAGAAATCCTGGAGTGATCTTCAATAGTGCCTTTAAATTCACCAAGCAGGTCAGCTCAGTGGTCAGTACCAGCTTTTACCATCTCAGAACCCTAGCAAAGACCAAGGCCTATCTCTCCCAGAGCGACCTGGAGACATCAAACACCGGCTAGACAACAACAACAACAACAAGTCACTGTACGCTGGCATTGATCAGCCATCACTCCGCTGTCTGCAGTTTGTGCAAAACGCGGCTGCCCGTCTCCTCACCGGCACATCACCCCAGTCCTGGCCTCACACCACTGACTTCCTGTCCGTCACCGCATTGATTTTAAATGACTTTTATTTGTTTTGAAATCCCTAAATGGTCTGGCCCCACAATACCTGACCGAGCTTCTGCATCATCATACCTCGTCTAGAGCCCTAACACCAACTGCTGCTGGTGGTCCCCAGATCCAGGCTAAACACCAGAGGGGACAGATCCAGGCTAAACACCAGAGGGGACAGATCCAGGCTATAGACCAGAGGGGACAGATCCAGGCTATAGACCAGAGGGGACAGATCAAGGCTATAGACCAGAGGGGACAGATCCAGGTTTAAGAACAGAGGGGACAGATCCAGCCTATAGACCAGAGGGGACAGATCCAGGCTATAGACCAGAGGGGACAGATCCAGGTTTAAGAACAGAGGGGACAGATCCAGGCTAAAGACCAGAGCGGACAGATCCAGGCTAAAGACCAGAGGGGACAGATCCAGGCTAAAGACCAGAGGGGATAGATCCAGGTTAAAGAACAGAGGGGACAGATCCAGGCTAAAGACCAGAGGGGACAGATCCAGGTTAAAGAACAGAGGGGACAGATCCAGGCTATAGACCAGAGGGGACAGATCGAGGCTATAGACCAGAGGGGACAGATCCAGGCTAAAGACCAGAGGGGACAGATCAAGGCTATAGACCAGAGGGGACAGATCCAGGCTATAGACCAGAGGGGACAGATCGAGGCCATAGACCAGAGGGGACAGATCCAGGCCATAGACCAGAGGGGACAGATCCAGGCTAAAGACCAGAGGGGACAGATCCAGGCTATAGACCAGAGGGGACAGATCCAGGTTTAAGAACAGAGGGGACAGATCCAGGCTAAAGACCAGAGCGGACAGATCCAGGCTAAAGACCAGAGGGGACAGATCCAGGCTAAAGACCAGAGGGGATAGATCCAGGTTAAAGAACAGAGGGGACAGATCCAGGCTAAAGACCAGAGGGGACAGATCCAGGTTAAAGAACAGAGGGGACAGATCCAGGCTATAGACCAGAGGGGACATATCCAGACTAAAGACCAGAGGGGACAGATCCAGGCTAAATACCAGAGGGGACAGATCGAGGCTATAGACCAGAGGGGATAGATCCAGGCTATAGAGCAGAGGGGACAGATCGAGGCCATAGACAAGAGGGGACAGATCCAGGCTAAAGACCAGAGGGGACAGATCCAGGCTAAAGACCAGAGGGGACAGATCGAGGCTATAGACCAGAGGGGACAGATCCAGGCTAAAGACCAGAGGGGACAGATCAAGGCTATAGACCAGAGGGGACAGATCCAGGCTATAGACCAGAGGGGACAGATCGAGGCCATAGACCAGAGGGGACAGATCCAGGCCATAGACCAGAGGGGACAGATCCAGGCTAAAGACCAGAGGGGACAGATCCAGGCTAAAGACCAGAGGGGACAGATCCAGGCTAAAGACCAGAGGGGACAGACCCAGGCTAAAGACCATAGGGGACAGATCCAGGCTAAAGACCATAGGGGACAGAGCCTTTTCTGTTGCCGCCCCTAAGCTCTGGAATAGCCTTCCCCTCCACATTAGGTCAGCCCAGAGCCTGGGGGTCTTCAAAACCCTTCTTAAGACCTAGCTCTTCTCGCTGGCCTCTAACCTGAGCTGAGCCCGCCCACGAGGCCACCATTTTTTGATGTAAAAAAATGTGCCTTGCCTCAAAAAAGGTTGAAAAACACTGGGTTAGAAGACCGAACGACACTTCTACTTGCGATTGTTGAAAGCACTAAAAGGAAGGACACTGCAGCACCTACAGTGAGCCAATTCGTCCAAAAGATGGCGCCACAGCACAAACAAAACACCCTCAGTTTGGGTTTTTTTACTTGATTTTTATCAAAATGATTTATATTATGGTTCGTCGTAGAAAAAAGTAGCGACGTATAGTCCGGAATTAAAGCTAAATTGGCCAAAAGAAATCTCAAAAAGCTGCAACAAAATTGCACGATCCAAAGAAATTTAAGAACAGGTGAGAAATAAAGAAATTCACATGTTTCAGTCTGGAAAGGGTAGTAAGCCATTTCCAGAGCCATTCTCCACAAAAGGAGAAAACATGGAACAGGGGTATACCTTTCTAAAAGTGGCCTGCAAGGAGTCATCTGGGAGGTCCCAAAGGAACCCAGGACAACATCTGAAGAACTCCCCTGCTAATCTAGGTCAGTGTTCATGACTCAACCAGAAGAAAGCGACTGGGCAAAAACTGCATCCGTGGCAGAGTTCCAAGGAAGGCCAAAACCATTCCTGACCACAAAGAACAAAGGCTTGTCTTACTTTTGCAAAAAAACTGTTAGAATAATTGTTTCTAAATGATCACAAAAGCTTTGTATTACATTGAGTTCCCGGCAGGGAGACGGGAGCTGTCTTTGGGGCCTACCAGGAAGAGGCTCGTAAAACTCCACTGTGACTTCAAAGCGGACAGATGGCAGGATCTGCCCAATTTCCAGACCAACTCTTTTTTGAAGTATTTTACGAACTCTTTTTGAACTATTTCACGACCTCTTCTTTTGAACTGTTCGGTAACCAAAGGCAACGCTGTTTACGACCCCCTTCCCTCTGGAAGCAGCTGTGGTCGGGTGGGGGGGGGGGAGAAAGCCGAGCGTGGTGCAAGACTGTACAGAGAGTACAGTGGCCGCGTCTCTCCTCAAAATTGAGTCCAAATTGAATTATGTCTCTGTTTGATTCTTTGCCTCTTGTCTTGTTTAATAAATGTCATCAGTGTTTGAACCTGACATAAACCATCTGAATGATTCCAAAGACATTTATTTGGGAGAATATTCTATAAACCGGCGAGACGAAAGTTGAAAGTTTAGTAAGGCGTGTGTCTCGGGTACCTGTGCTGTAAATGCAGACCATTTCTATGACGTTAATGAGATTGTAAAGGACTATTTATTTCGTGCTGAAACCTCTTTCTTCTCTAAAAGCTACACACAATATTTATTTGTTCATGTACATAATAAATATTAATGAATTGTTTGGATGTAGACGTCAAATTGATGTATTGTTGGTTGCCAAAAAGGGATTTAAAGTAATATTTTAAAATTGACACATCTCATCTGTACATAAATGACCCGACTAGCATTAGGAGATGTACAAATGAGGTGTGTCAATATCAATATGTTACTTTCAATCACTTTTTGGCCACCACTCAATTGTAGTTTGGGCTCGATTTTACGTTTTATAAGCTACTTCAACACCTAAATAGGACATGATGTACTTTATATGTCATTTTCTGATGGGTAATCTACAAAAGCCAGAAGCAGTGAAGTTGTCAGGTTGTGTAAAAGGTAAATAAAAAGAGAATACAACAAATCCTTTTCAACTTATATTCAATTGAATAGACTGCAAAGACAAGATATTTCATGTTCACACTGACAAACTTTCTTATTTTTGGCAGGTAATCATGAAGTTAGAATGTAATGGCAGCAACACATTGCAAAAAAGGCATTTTTACCAGTGTGTTACATGGCCTTTCCTTTGAACAACACTCAGTAAAGGTTTGGGAAGTGAGGAGACACATTTTTGAAGTGGAATTCTTTCCCATTCTTGCTTGATGTACAGCTTAAGTTGTTCAACAGTCTCACTTCTCATATTTTACTTTACTTTTACTATGAAGCCACGCTGTTGTAACACGTGGCTTGGCATCGTCTTGCTGTAATAAGCAGGGGCGTCCATGTTAATGTTGCTTGGATGGCAACATATGTTGCTCCAAAAGCTGTATGTACCTTTCAGCATTAATGGTGCCTTCACAGATGTGTAAGTTACCCATGTCTTGGCCACTAATACACCCCCATACCATCACACATGCTGCCTTTTACACTTTCACCCTAGAACATGTCTTGACCACTAATACACCCCCATACCATCACACCTTTTACACTTTCACCCTAGAACAGTCCCCATGGTTCTTTTCCTCTTTGGTCTCCACAGTTTCTAAAAACAATTTGAAATGTGGACTCGTCAGACCACAGAACACTTTTCCACTTTGCATCAGTCCATCTTAGATGAGCTCGGGCCCAGCGAAGCCAATGGCGTTTCTGGGTGTTGTTGATAAATGGCTGTGGCTTTGCATAGTAGAGTTTTAACTTGCACTTACAGATGTAGCGACCAACTGTAGTTACTGACAGTGGTGTTCTGAAGTGTTCCTGAGCCCATGTGGTGATATCCTTTACACACTGATGTGGCTTTTTGATGCCTGAGGGATCCAAGGTGTGTAATATCATGGCTTACGTGCAGTGATTTCTCCACATTCTCTGAACCTTTTGATGATATTACGGAGCGTAGATGGTGAAATCCCTCAATTCCTTGTTGAGAAATGTTGTCCTTCAACAATTTGCTCAGGCATTTGTTGACAAAGTGGTGACCCTCGCCCCGTCCTTGTTTGTGAAGCTGCTTTTATACCCAATCATGGCACCCACCTGTTCCCAATTAGCCCGCTCACCTGTGGGATGTTCCAAATAAGTGTATTGACGAGCATTCCTCAACTTTCTCACTCTTTTTTGCCACTTGTGCCAGCTTTTTTGAAACATGTTGCAGGCATGAAAGTCCAAATGAGCTAATATATCTTGTCTTTGCAGTCTATTCAATTGAATATAAGTTGAAAAGGATTTCTCTTTTTATTCACCATTTACACAACGTGACAACTTCACCGCTTTTGGGGTTTTGTACTAATTCATGCACAGATGAGACGTGTCAATATTAAAATATTATGTTGAATCACTTTTTGGCAACCAACAATACATTGATTTAATGAATGCAACCACAACCAGCACATGTGCTCACATTTTCAGTAGAGCCATAATAAATTCATCAAAGAAGCAAACTTCATGAATGTTTTTTGGTGAGCAACAAGTATGTGCTCCAATCACTACATCACAACAAGTATGTGCTCCAATCACTACATCACAACAACAAGTATGTGCTCCAATCACTACATCACAACAACAACAAGTATGTGCTCCAATCACTACATCACAACAACAACAAGTATGTGCTCCAATCACTACATCACAACAACAACAAGTATGTGCTCCAATCACTACATCACAACAACAACAAGTATGTGCTCCAATCACTACATCACAACAACAACAAGTATGTGCTCCAATCACTACATCACAACAACAACAAGTATGTACTCCAATCACTACATCACAACAACAACAAGTATGTGCTCCAATCACTACATCACAACAACAACAAGTATGTGCTCCAATCACTACATCACAACAACAACAAGTATGTGCTCCAATCACTACATCACAACAACAACAAGTATGTGCTCCAATCACTACATCACAACAACAACAAGTATGTGCTCCAATCACTACATCACAACAACAACAAGTATGTGCTCCAATCACTACATCACAACAACAACAACAAGTATGTGCTCCAATCACTACATCACAACAACAAGTATGTGCTCCAATCACTACATCACAACAACAAGTATGTGCTCCAATCACTACATCACAACAACAACAAGTATGTGCTCCAATCACTACATCACAACAACAACAACAAGTATGTGCTCCAATCACTACATCACAACAACAAGTATGTGCTCCAATCACTACATCACAACAACAAGTATGTGCTCCAATCACTACATCACAACAACAAGTATGTGCTCCAATCACTACATCACAACAACAACAAGTATGTGCTCCAATCACTACATCACAACAACAAGAAGTATGTGCTCCAATCACTACATCACAACAACAACAAGTATGTGCTCCAATCACTACATCACAACAACAACAAGTATGTGCTCCAATCACTACATCACAACAACAACAAGTATGTGCTCCAATCACTACATCACAACAACAACAACAAGTATGTGCTCCAATCACTACATCACAACAACAAGTATGTGCTCCAATCACTACATCACAACAACAAGTATGTGCTCCAATCACTACATCACAACAACAAGTATGTGCTCCAATCACTACATCACAACAACAACAAGTATGTACTCCAATCACTACATCACAACAACAACAAGTATGTGCTCCAATCACTACATCACAACAACAACAAGTATGTGCTCCAATCACTACATCACAGCAACAACAAGTATGTGCTCCAATCACTACATCACAACAACAACAAGTATGTGCTCCAATCACTACATCACAACAACAACAAGTATGTGCTCCAATCACTACATCACAACAACAACAAGTATGTGCTCCAATCACTACATCACAACAACAAGTATGTGCTCCAATCACCACATCACAACAACAACAAGTATGTGCTCCAATCACTACATCACAACAACAAGTGTGTGCTCCAATCACTACATCACAATAACAACAAGTATGTGCTCCAATCACTACATCACAACAACAACAAGTATGTGCTCCAATCACTACATCACAACAACAACAAGTATGTGCTCCAATCACTACATCACAACAACAAGTATGTGCTCCAATCACTACATCACAAAAACATAAGAAATGATTGTAAAGTCAAGACAGCCATGACATGATGTCCTTTACACGTGTACGTACACTTTTCACCACCACTGTGTATATTTTTCCTTCAAAGATGTAGAATGTGCAGTTTATGTCCTGGAAGTACAGTAATGTCATTAGTTGAAGGCTCTCAAAAGGTAACCAAACGATGTAAAACATGTAGAATTTCACCTTTTTATTCATTTTGTCTTTTCCACTAAACAGGTTGTATAAATCATCACAAGCCAACGCCGACAGAGCGTAAGAGCGTCACATCAGCAGAGGTTGCTAGAAAAGTCATCCTACCTGTGTCCAGAATACCCATAGAGATCCCGATGGTGGACATGAAGGCGGTGAGGAGCAGAGCGTGCTTGCAGAAAGGTATGGCACACATCCCACAGGCAGTGAAGAGCATGGAAATACCTGCACATGAAAGATGATCACAAAAAAAACATGTATTTTTTTGTAGAAAATGTAGGAACATGTCAGTTGAATAACCGTGGTAGTGCGTAGTGGTGTGACGGAGGGCTCACCAAGCAGAAGGTTGGGGTTCATGCAGTCAAAAAGGATTCCTCCTAAGACAGAACCGCCGATGTAGCCTGCAGATCGCCCCACGAAGATGTAGGAAATATTGGCGATGTTCTTCTTCACGTTGAAAGCCAGGTCCTCGAAGGTGGGGCCCACTACGGAGATACCCATACCCTACAACGACAACAACCTTCGAGTGACGCGCTTCCTCTCGCCCTGATCACATTTCAGTCTGCAAACTAAAACGTCTTCATGTTCGTCTTCTGTGAAGCCTTCTTGTACTTACCCGCTGTTCTCACCCACAAAGTGTGCACGTGACTTTGACTGGGTTTCCTGGATTCACACTGAAATGCACGTGTCATTCATGTACTGTAAACCAGTGGTCCCCAACCTTTTTGTACTTGCGGACCGGTCAATGCTTGAAAATGTGTCCAACGGACCGGGGGGGGGGGGGGGGGGGGGGTAGTAAAAAAAAAAAAAAAAAAAAATATTTTTTTTTTTTTTTTTTTTGTCATAAAGAAATACAATCATGTGTGCTTACGGGCTGTATCCCTGCAGACTGTATTGATTTATATTGATATATAATGTATATATTGTGTTTTTTATGTTGATTTGATTTAAAAAATATATATAAAAAAAAAAAAAATTTTTTTTTTTTTTTTTTGTCATAAAGAAATACAATCATGTGTGCTTACGGGCTGTATACCTGCAGACTGTATTGATTTATATTGATATTTAATGTATATATTGTGTTTTTATGTTGATTTGATTTAAAAAAAATAATAATAAAATTTAAAAAAAAAAAAATTTTTTTTTTAAATTTGTTGTGCGGCCGCGGCCCGGTACCAATCGGTCCACGGACCTATTACGGTTAGAATCATTTTATTTGAGTTATCACAAAAACTTTGTGTTGAAATGAGTTCCCAGCGAGAAGACCAAAAGCTGTCTTTGAAACCTACCAAGAAGAAGGCTTGTAAAAGTCCAGTGTGTAGGGGGGGAAGCAACATGAAGGTGTTCGGTTTTCTTTCATGTATGGCAGGGGTGTCCAAACTTTTTCCACTGAGGGCCGTACACGGAAAAATTCAAGCATGCGGGGGCCATTTTTGATATTTTTCATTTTCAAACCTTAACAAAATATATGGATTTTTTTTTTTTTTTTTAATATCATATGTTAACACTAAATATTTGTTTTTAAATGTATATATACATTATTTCAGTCAATTATTCTTGTTTTACGGCTGGGCACTCAATGTTAAAGGTGCATAACTACAATTGAAGACAATCATAGAGCACATTATGATGACGTGTTGGTGACCACGCCCCCAACCACGCCCCCAACGCCACAGGTATCTTGGCAATGGAGGGGAAAACCCGTTATTTCATTTGAATGTATTTGTATGTTATTTGTTTTACATTGGTAAGCGGCTAAGGAACAAGTTTGACAAGTAACCAGAAAACATGTCCCTGAAACCACACACCAGTAGAGCACATTCGAAACTGTAAATAGTGGATATTTTTCAAAGGCTCAAAGTAAATCCATACATTAACTACAGTAGATGAGGGAATTCCTGGAGGAATTGCGTGTGAATGCTCCAATGTTGAAGTTGAAGTGAAATGCTGACAGAATGTAGTATGGATTGAAGAATAGTTTCAATGTTGAAGAGTTTGAATTTCCAGGAAAACTGGAATTTGGTTTGGAACTTGGGAAAGTGTTAGTTTGAATGTCCAGGATGAGTGGAATGTGTTGAAGGTGGAAGGGTTTGAAAATGTGGGAATTGTGCAACTTGGAAAAATGTCCCATTCATTTCAATGGGAACTTCCTGGAATTTTGGGGAAAAGTGGGATTTTATTGAAAATGATTAGGAGCATAAATGTCCTGAATGAGCTGAATTGGTTGGTGTTGGATTTTTTTTTATTTTTTTTAAATCGGTCAAGAAATGTTGAAGGACGAACAGTTTTTAATGGAAAAATGGTATTACGGAATTTCGGGAAAATCGAGAATTTTTCAAGTTTTTAAACCAACTTGTTTTTTTTGTCCTGGTTAAGAGGAATGTTTTGACGGTGGAACAGTTGAAACGGGTTGAAAAATGTGAAAGGAGTCATGGCACTAAAAAAAGGTTGGAAATAAGGGTAGAAAAAAACAGGAATTCCTGGAAATGTGTTGAATGTGGAAAAATGGTTGTTTGAATTTCCAGGATGAATTGAATGTGTTGAAGGTGGAATGTTTTGAATTGGTTGAAGAATGTGAGGATTGTGGAAGTTTGAAAAATGGATCATTCATTTTGAATGGGGAAAATGTCCCTAAAAACTGGGAATTCTAGGAAATCCGGGAATTTTTTCAATAATTGTTGAAGGTGAGCACACAATTCCTGAACAGGCTGAATATTTTGAAGTTAGAACAGTTTGAATCAGATGAAAAATGTGGGAGTTGTGGAACTTTGAAAAATGTCCCATTCATTTCAATGGGAACTTCCTGGAATTTTGGGGAAAAGTGGGATTTTATTGAAAATGATTAGGAGCATAAATGTCCTGAATGAGCTGAATTGGTTGGTGTTGTAATTTTTTTTTAAATTGGTCAAGAAATGTTGAAGGACGAACAGTTTTTAATGGAAAAATGGTATTACGGAATTTCGGGAAAATCGAGAATTTTTCAAGTTTTTAAACCAACTTGTTTTTTTTTGTCCTGGTTAAGAGGAATGTTTTGACGGTGGAACAGTTGAAACGGGTTGAAAAATGTGGAAGGAGTCATGGCACTAAAAAAAGGTTGGAAATAAGGGTAGAAAAAAACAGGAATTCCTGGAAATTTGTTGAATGTGGAAAAATGGTTGTTTGAATTTCCAGGATGAATTGAATGTGTTGAAGGTGGAATGTTTTGAATTGGTTGAAGAATGTGAGGATTGTGGAAGTTTGAAAAATGGATAATTCATTTTGAATGGGGAAAATGTCCCTAAAAACTGGGAACTCTAGGAAATCCGGGAATTTTTTTTTATAATTGTTGAAGGTGAGCACACAATTCCTGAACAGGCTGAATATTTTGAAGTTACAACAGTTTAAATCAGATGAAAAATGTGGGAGTTGTGGAACTTTGAAAAAGTTCCCATTCATTTCAATGGGAACTTCCTGGAATTTTTGGGGAAAAGCGGGATTTTATTGAAAATGATTAGGAGCATAAATGTCCTGAATGAGCTGAATTGGTTGGTGTTGGAATTTGTTTTTAAATCGGTGAAGAAATGTTGAAGGACGAACAGTTTTTAATGGAAAAATGGTATTACGGAATTTCGGGAAAATCGAGAATTTTTCAAGTTTTTAAACCAACTTGTTTTTTTTGTCCTGGTTAAGAGGAATGTTTTGACGGTGGAAATGGGTTGAAAAATGTGAAAGGAGTTATGGCACTAAAAAAAGGTTGGAAATAAGGGTAGAAAAAAACAGGAATTCCTGGAAATGTGTTGAATGTGGAAACATGGTTGTTTGAATTTCCAGGATGAATTGAATGTGTTGAAGGTGGAATGTTTTGAATTGGTTGAAGAATGTGAGGATTGTGGAAGTTTGAAAAATGGATCATTCATTTTGAATGGGGAAAATGTCCCTAAAAACTGGGAATTCTAGGAAATCCGGGAATTTTTTCAATAATTGTTGAAGGTGAGCACACAATTCCTGAACAGGCTGAATATTTTGAAGTTAGAACAGTTTGAATCAGATGAAAAATGTGGGAGTTGTGGAACTTTGAAAAATGTCCCATTCATTTCAATGGGAACTTCCTGGAATTTTGGGGAAAAGTGGGAGTTTATTGAAAATGATTAGGAGCATAAATGTCCTGAATGAGCTGAATTGGTTGGTGTTGGAATTTGTTTTAAATCGGTCAAGAAATGTTGAAGGACGAACAGTTTTTAATTGAAAAATGGTATTACGGAATTTCGGGAAAATCGAGAATTTTTCAAGTTTTTAAACCAACTTGTTTTTTTTGTCCTGGTTAAGAGGAATGTTTTGACGGTGGAACAGTTGAAATGGGTTGAAAAATGTGAAAGGAGTCATGGCACTAAAAAAAGGTTGGAAATAAGGGTAGAAAAAAACAGGAATTCCTGGAAATGTGTTGAACGTGGAAAAATGGTTGTTTGAATTTCCAGGATGGTGGAATGTGTTGAAGGTGGAATGTTTTGAATTGGTTGAAGAATGTGAGGATTGTGGAAGTTTGAAAAATGGATCATTCATTTTAAATGGGGAAAATGTCCCTAAAAACTGGGAATTCTAGGAAATCCGGGAATTTTTTAAATAATTGTTGAAGGTGAGCACACAATTCCTGAACAGGCTGAATATTTTGAAGTTAGAACAGTTTGAATCAGATGAAAAATGTGGGAGTTGTGGAACTTTGAAAAATGTCCCATTCATTTCAATGGGAATTTCAGAAAAAAATTGGGAATTTTTTTGAAAAATGGTAAAAATCTTGAATGGTCTGAATGAGTTGAAATGGCTGGTGTTGAAATGTTTCGAATCGGTCGGTGGAGAAATGCTGAAGAAGTGACATGTTGAATTGTGAAATGGTATTAGGGAATTCCTGGAATTTCGGTAAAACCAGGAATTTTTCTAGTTTAAAAAACTACCTTGTTTTTTGTCCTGATTAAGAGGAATGTTTGGACGGTGAAATGGTTGAAATGTGTTGAAAAATGTGGAAGGAGTAGTCGCCAGAAAAAAGGGTGGAAATAGGGCTCTGGAAAACCAGGAATTCTGGAAAATCCGGGAATTTTTTTTTTAACTTGGAAAAAAGGAAGTTCGAATTTCCAACATGGTGGAATGTGTTGAAGGTGGAATGATTTGAATCGGACGAAAAATGTGAGGATTGTGGAAGTTTGAAAAATGGATAGTTAATTTTGAATGGGGAAAATGTCCCTAAAAACTGGGAATTCTAGGAAATCCGGGAATTTTTTTAAATAATTGTTGAAGGTGAGCACACAATTCCTGAACAGGCTGAATATTTTGAAGTTAGAACAGTTTAAATCAGATGAAAAATGTGGGAGTTGTGGAACTTTGAAAAATGTCCCATTCATTTCAATGGGAATTTCAAAAAAAAATTGGGAATTTTTTTGAAAAATGGTAAAAAACTTGAATGGTCTGAATGAGTTGAAATGGCTGGTGATGAAATGTTTCGAATCGGTCGGTGGAGAAATGCTGAAGAAGTAACATGTTGAATTGAGAAATGGAGGAATGTTTTGACGGTGGAACGATTGAAGTGGGTTGAAAAATGTGGAAGGAGTAGTCCACAGAAAAAAGGGTGAAAAAAAAAGTTTGAAAAAACGTGAATTCCTGGAATTTTTGGACATATTATAGTTTGAATGTCCAGGATGAGTGGAATATGTTGAAGGTGGAATGGTGTGAATAGGTTGAAAAATGTGGGAATTGTGGAACTTTGAAAAATGTTTTCCAATGGGAATTTTATGGAAATTTGGGAATTTTTTGGAAAATGCTAAAAAAAAAAAAAAATTCTGAATGAGTTGGTGTTAGAATCTTTCATCATGGTTTGAATAGGTTGAAAAATGTGGAAATGGTGGAAGTTTGAAAAATGGCCATTTCATTTAGAATGGGAAAAAATGTCCCGGAAAAACTGGAATTCTTGGAATTTTTTGGAATTTGTCAAGGGAAAGTTTGAAGTTGGAACGCTTTGAATGGGATAAAAATGTGGAAGGTAGAGAGCGCCAACATCTGGAGAAGAAGATGAAGTTGAGTAATAAATAGATGAATTTAGGTGTAGGAAACATGTGTGAATGTAATGGAACATTCACACTATTAATAGATGAAGAAATAGGTGTAGAAATAGAAATATTAATAATAAAATATAAATAAACATAAATATTAATAATAAAATATAAATAGATGAAGAAATAGGTGTAGAAATAGAAATGTAAATATTAATAATAAAATATAAATAAATATATAAATATTAATAATAAAATATAAATAGATGAAGAAATAGGTGTAGAAATATAAATATTAATATTAATAATAAAATATAAATAGATGAAGGAATAGGTGTATAAATATAAATAATAATAAATATAAATAAATGAAGAAATAGGTGTAGAAATATAAATATTAATAATAAAATATAAATAAATATGTAAATCAATATAATAAAATATAAATAGATGAAGAAATAGGTGTAGAAATATAAATATAAATAATAAAATATGAATAGATGAAGGAATAGGTGTAGAAATATAAATATTAATATTAATAAAATATAAATAAATGAAGAAATAGGTGTAGAAATATAAATATAAATATTAATAATACAATATAAATAAATATATAAATATTAATAATAAAATATAAATAGATGAAGAAATAGGTGTAGAAATATAAATATAAATAATAAAATATAAATAAACATAATAAATTATAAATAGATGAATAGGTGTAGAAATATAAATATAAGTATTAATAATAAAATATAAATAAATATATAAATAAATATAATACAATAAAAATAGATGAAGAAATAGGTGTAGAAATATAAATATTAACAATAAAATATGAATAGATGAAGAAATAGGTGTAGAAATATAAATATTAACAATAAAATATGAATAGATGAAGAAATAGGTGTAGAAATATAAATATAAATATTGATAATAAAATATACATAGATGAAGGAATAGGTGTAGAAATAGAAATATTAATAATAAAATATAAATAGATTAAGAAATAGGTGTAGAAATATAAATATAAATATTAATAATAAAATATACATAGATGAAGGAATAGGTGTAGAAATATAAATATAAATAATAAAATATAAATAGATGAAGAAATAGGTGTAGAAATATAAATATTAATGATAAAATATAAATAAATATATAAATATTAATAATAAAATATAAATAGATGAAGAAACAGGTGTAGAAATATAAATATAAATAATAAAATATAAATAAATATAATAAAATATAAATAGATAATAAAATAGGTGTAGAAATATAAATATAAATAATAAAATATAAATAAATATATAAATAAATATAATACAATATAAATACATGAAGAAATAGGTGTAGAAATATAAATATTAATAATAAAATATAAATAGATGAATAGGTGTAGAAATATAGATATACATATTGATAATAAAATATACATAGATGAAGGAATAGGTGTAGAAATATAAATATAAATATTAATAAAATATACATAGATGAAGGAATAGGTGTAGAAATACAAATATAAATGATAAAATATAAATAGATGAAGAAATAGGTGTAGAAATATAAATGTTAATAATAAAATATAAATACATATATAAATATTAATAATAAAATATAAATAGATGAAGGAATAGGTGTAGAAATATAAATATTAAAATTAATAATAAAATATAAATCAATAGAATAAAATATAAATAGATGAAGAAATAGGTGTAGAAATATAAATATAAATAATAAAATATAAATAAATATAATAAAATATGAATAGATGAATAGGTGTAGAAATATAAATATTAATAATAAAATATTAATAAATATAATAAAATATAAATAGATGAAGAAATATGTGTAGAAATATTAATATTAATAATAAAATATAAATCAATATAATAAAATATAAATAGATGAAGAAATAGGTGTATAAATATAAATATTGATAATAAAATATAAATCAATATAATAAAATATAAATAGATGAAGAAATAGGTGTAGAAAAGGGATGTTACATACAATGAAGCCGCGGGCACCTGCTGCGCGCGCACAACTGTGCTAAGCTGAGTTGTATTATAAACATAAACATCAGTTAAATGTATGAATAACAACAAATATCATATCAATGTAATAATTGCAAGTAAACATCATATCAATGTAATAATTGCAAGTGTTACCAGTCCCAGGAAGGAGGCGCAGAGAGTCATGCTGACCATCCAGACATGTCCTCCTCTTCTCCCGCCTCGCACTCGCACCTCTTGGCCCGGCTCCAAGCTCCTCTTGGCCGCCTTCAAGCGAGCACTGGCGGCCTTGGCGGGGTGCGTGTCCGTGTGCGTGTCCGTGTGCGTGTGCGTGTCCGTGTGCGTGTCCTGCTCGAACAGCGTGTCCTCGTCCTCCTCCATCACGCTCGCGAAACGCACCTGCTTCTTTTTCGCCGTGGCGGAAGACGACATGGCTGACGTCATCAACAGGCGGTTGTGTCACGTGAGCGGAAAGAGAGAGAACCAACACGTCACACTACGTCATGCCATTGGTGGATCGACTCGGATGTTGACAGCGTCGATACCGAGCGCAAGGTCATCCTAGGATCGAGGCTAACATGATGAGGTCTATTTTTTTATTCATTTTTTTCAGTTTATTTCCACAACTTTATTTTTGTTTGTATTATTGCTTTGTTGATATATATGTTGTCATAATGTTGAATATTACTCTTTTAAATGACGTTTCAAATACTGTCAACAATTGTCAACAATTGTGTTGATCCTTTTTTTAATTTGCTAAAAAAAAAAAGGAAATTTTTTACAGTTTAGTACGGAGCCCCTAAAGCAGGGGTGTCAAACGTACGGCCCGTGGGCCGGATCAGGCCCGCGGACAGGTTTTATCCGGCCCGCGGGATGAGTTTGCTAAGTATAAAAATGAACCAAAATTTTTGAATGAAAGAAACTGCTGTTCTAAATGTGTCCACTAGATGTCACAATAGCAATTATTTGCATCTTTGTAGATTATGCTACATATGTAAAAAAATAAAATAAACCACATGATGTTAGTGCACCAGTTAAGGAAAATGAGCAAACTTACATGAATGACATCCTGTAATTTGATTTTGATATAATTTTTTTATCGTAATAGATTGAAAATTAACACCAATGAGTTGACTGATGAACATTATCACATAATGTATTCAGAAAATATAAATAACGACAAATAAAGATAGAATACTATTAACCGCAACATGTAAGTGTAAAAAAAAAAACAACAACATTATGATTTGTACATTTTCAGAATTTTCTTGTTCTATTTTTAAACAAAGAAAACAATCTGAATTTGTCTTTATTTTTAAGTTATCGTGCCGTGATTTTACCTGTCCGGCCCACCTGGGAGTAGATTTTTCTCCATGTGGCCCCCATCTAAAATGAGTTTGACACCCCTGCCCTAAAGGGACATGGGGGGATAATTTTTATTTATTTAAAAAAAAATTTTTTTAGATAAACTATCTCGTGCGCACGAGAAACTTTTTCTAAAGTTATTAAAAAAAAAAGAAAACTTTTTAAAATTTTTATTTTTATTTTATTTTTTAGACATCTGTGCGCACAAGATAGTTTCTCATGCGCACAAGATACATGTCTAAAAAAATAAATCAATTAAAATAAAATGTTTTAATTTTTTTTATTTATAACTTTATAAAAAGTTTCTCGTCTTACATTTTTTTTTTAAAAATTCAAAAAAATTATTAAAAAAAAAAATTCCCCCATGTCCCTTTAGTAGCTTAGTACTTATAATACGCCTTTTTTAAAAAGAAGAAATGGTTTCTACAATGCACATTTCCTGGTAAACGTTCATATCTATAAGAAAAATTCATTATTGCCATAGGGCTGGGCCGCCAAAAAACATCTCTTTCTCAGCTGTGGGCCGTGTGTACTTAGTTGTAATACACCTTTTCCCCACTTGTGGCAGTAATGAAAATCCAACCAACAGAATACGCCTGGAGATAAAGTAATAGAGGACATTTTTTTAAGTGCAAAAGTTATGATTAATTTAGCATTTTATTGACAGTTTAGTCAATCATTGCTGGAAGGAAAATGTCATGTAAATGTACATGCTGAGTAGAGAAAGTGGGAATTGTGATGTATCATGTTGTATACATGCATGTTTGAAATACTCATGTTAGTGCCAAACAAGCCCACATCATGATGCTGCCACCACCACCATGCTTCACTGTAGGCATGGTATCGTCCTGGTGGTGAGCGGTGCCTGGTTTCATCCAAACATGACGTCATGCCTGGCATTCACGCCAAAAAGTTCAATGTTTGACTCATCAGACCAGAGAATGTAGTCCCTCATGGTCTGAGAGTCTTTCGGGTGCATTTGACTAAGAAATGTCTTCAGTCTGGTCACTCTACCACACAATCCACCTGACTGCTGGATTGCCTTCCGGAAGGTTCTCCTCTCTCCGCAGAGGAATGCTGTAGTTCTGACAGAGTGACCATGGTCTTGGTCGCCTCCCTGACTAGACTAAGATGAACGCAGCAATGCACAGACATGAATACTTACGCATGTCTTTAGGTTGAATACATTTGCTCATTTAAAAATAACATCTTGTCATTATGGGGTTCTTGTGTGTAGAATTTTGAGGACAAAAATGACTTTATTCCATTTTGGAATAAGGTTGTGAAGCACAGTGAATACTCTCCTCAGTCTCCAGTGATACTACATGGACCACATTTGTAGAATAAAGTAGTAACTTTACACTGAATTAATATTAGCAGTTTTATTGACATAATAAACCTATGTTGATGTTCTGTTTAGCCCGGGGGTCGGCAACGCGCGGCTCTTTAGCGCCGCCCTAGTGGCTCTCTGGAGATTTTTCAAAAATGTATGAAGAATGGAAAAAGATGAGGGGAAAAAAAAATCTGTTTTTTTGTTTTAGTATGGTTTCTGTAGGAGGACAAACATGACACAAACCTCCCTAATTGTTATAAAGCACACTGTTTATATTAAACATGCTTCACTGATTCGAGTATTTGGCGAGCGCCGTTTTGTCCTACTTATTTTGGCGGTCCTTGAACTCACCGTATAGTTTGTTTACATGTTTAACTTTCTCCGAC
Organism: Entelurus aequoreus; assembly: GCF_033978785.1. NCBI lineage: Eukaryota > Metazoa > Chordata > Actinopteri > Syngnathiformes > Syngnathidae > Entelurus > Entelurus aequoreus. The sequence goes on from NC_084733.1 coordinate 93,953,473, forward strand.
TTTCTAGGACGTGTTTTATGCCACTTCTTTTTCTGTCTCATTTTGTCCACCACACTTTTAACGTTGAGCATGAGTGCACAAAGGTGAGTTTTGTTGATGTTATTGACTTGTGTGGAGTGCTAATCAGACATATTTGGTCACTGCATGACTGCGAGCTAATCGATGCTAACATGCTATTTAGGCTAGCGATATGTACATATTGCATCATTATGCCTCATTTGTAGCTATATTTGAGCTCATTTAGTTTCCTTTAAGTCCTCTTAATTAAATGTATATCTCATGACACATGTAATATGGCTTTTAATTTTTTGCGGCTCCAGACAGATTTGTTTTTGTATTTTTGGTCCAATGGGTGAGGGCCGACATCCGGGCAACTGAGCTACATACGGGTTCTTCGAGCCATAGCAACCAAACCGTCGCCATTACTCTTTAACCTGTCGACCTACGCTGGTTAAACCCGTCATTCCGCCTCCAAAATGCTGAAAAACTGTGTTGTTTTTGGTTGTGCTAACCACAACTGGAAACAGGGAAAACAAAGGTTGTATTTTGTTCTGCCAAAGCGTGATAAAAGCCCACAGAGACGAGACAAATGGCTCGCAGCTTTACACCGGGAAAACGAGGACGGTTCTCACTGGAGTCCCCCAAAGTCCCGGGTCGTGTGTTCGGATCACTTCGTTTCTGGTAAATATAAGGAACAAAAATCCACCTTCTTAACCACAACTTGGCTATACCGTCCGTGCTAATGTTGTACTTGTTGAATTTGTACCTTATAACGTTCGACAGCTGAAGTTGTTGTTGTACAAAAATAACATGCGGTATATACTATATAGTCTATAGCCTAGCTAGCTATTTTCGAAAACCGGACAACGAGAGGATACCAAAGGCAGCGTTAAGATGGACACCACCGGGAAAACGTAAGCCAGGGCGGCCAAAGAACACCTGGCGAAGAACAGTTGAAGGGGAGCTGAAAGAGATGAAGCTTGCATGGGGCGAGGCACAGAGACGAGCACAGCAGCGAGATGAATGGCGTCGAGTCGTCGAAGCCTTATTTCCCATCCGGGAAGAAGAGGATTAAGTTAAGTAAGTAATATACTATATAGTCTATAGCCTAGCTAGCTATTTTCGAAAACCGGTTTCGTTTAAATTTGCACTTAACAGTTGGGTTTTTAAAAACCAATAAACCCTATAACTTTCATGTTGCCATTCAATACATGTAGCCCTCAAATCTCTCAATATTTTATACACTAACACTTGATCTTGTTGTTGATAACTTCCGCGTCTCTTTCTTAGTAGCGCGCAGGCTAAGCTAACTAGCAAGCTAAGCTAAGCCTGAGAAGCTTTAAAGTTCACTGAGACGAGTCTGACGCAAATAATACATTTTCGTTTTTTCACACGATATGCGAATAAGTAAAAATGCGTAAATGAAGGATTTAACGCCGACTTCCAAGCCACAACGCTCGTTAAATGCTTTTTCTGTCGAAGCTGTGTTCGCTGTGAGCTGGTTTGTTTTCAACGAATTCCCGGTTGCTAGGGGATTGGTAGGCGGAAGTGACGTAGGTCCGCCATCACCCATATGGCTCTTTCAACATTTTGGGTTGCCGACCCCTGGTTTAGCCTGAATAATGTCAAGTTATTGATAGTCACACACGTCACATACAAATGTTCACTTTAATGATATTTGACACTTTCCACAAAATTGCTGACATGAAGACAATAATGGGGCGTTTGAACTCGCTAAAACGAGTAGCAGATACAAAGGTACACAATAAAAGACGCGAAACAAACAAACAGAGCAGGACAGCGTTCAACTATTTCTTAAGACACTTTTTCAACAAAAAAACAAACATATTAAGGCACTTTTATAAGGCACTTGATGAGTAATTACCACACAGGAAATGTCATGTTCACGCTGTCTCTTCATGATTGGCAAACATCACATTCACGAGGAGGGGGAAAAGAAGTCTAAATAATGAACGTTCAGCAATAGTTGATAAGATTTGGAGGCCTGAGTGTATTGAAAGAAGTAAGAAGTGTCATGGACGGGACGGGACTCACCTGAATCAAAGTGTTGGGAAGATGTAAACATGACTAAAAAGGTGCTTGAGGGCCACGCTGACAACAAAACAAATGGCCATGATTTGAATAGTCCACAAAGAATGAACAACTTAAGTCAGTCCACATTATTTACACAATTGCCTTTGACGGACTTCAAAGAAAAAAAAGACATCCGCCAGAAATGATGTTTAAATCTTAAAAGTAATCCCAACTTTTTCCCCGGAAATGAACTTCTTTCCCACCTTTCTTTGCCGACGGAAAAGAAAACATTTTTGCACGGGCGCCATTTACCTGACACGTGAAACGTGACGAATTCACGGGTGGCACGAAAAATGTGTTTTGCGGCAATTCCAACTTCCACCACAGCGTTCAGTTGCTATCCCGAGTGGCGCTTTCCATCATTTTCAGCAGACTGCATTGCTAAAATCTCTCAAGCGGGACCCCCCCATGAATGGGGCCCTATGAATCCATGCAATGAGGATACAAAGTGAGGCCCCTAGCTCGTTAATAATTGGTCTGCAGAATATTGTAAAAATACAATAACAATAGGCGACCTGTAAATATAAGTACATACTGTTGCAATTAATACTAATCACACAAAGCTGACATGGAGGCGGTTGTTCCCATTAAATGTATATTGGGAATTTTTTTGTTGTTGCCTTTTTATGCAAAATAAAAACATGTAAAAATGGCTCTTGCATCCTTAAAAAAAAAAAAGTTTGGACTTTAAGACGAAAAACAAATTAATTAGACTCCATTTTGTGTGTTGATCCCTCGTTAGCATAAAATGCTCTTCAAAGCACAAGCTGCGTGGTCAGAGCCACTTCCTGCGAAGAGTCGGGCGTGACCACCTTGCGTCTCTCAGGTTTGCGGCGCTCATAAAAATAAAAAAAAAAGGATTGTCAGCTGATCGGCCAAAACGGACGGAGACGCGTGCGACTTCTCCACGCCTTGAGGTAACGCGCTGGCAGGCTCCTGATCACTAAGCACCAAAACAAGAATTACTGCGCGAGAAGAAAAGAAAACATTTGGATTTCCTGCCACGTCAGCACATTTGGTTGGAAGCAAACAATTACTGCGGACTCGGCACAAATAAATACAACATGAAAAACAGCCTTTTCCTCACTTTGGTCCACAATTAAACACACCTCCCTTTTTTCATTATGACTCCTACAAGTGGTCCTTTTTGACCTTGTTACTTCCTGCAGGCAATTCATGTCACATGACCTCCTCAGTCACATGACCTCCTCAGTCACATGACCTCCTCAGATCACTAATACTACAGCAAAAAGTTGTCAACTCCCGTTTGAGTGGATTGATGTGGCCTGAAGGCCGCTCATGACGATGTCTCAACACCAATACTTGCCTCTGGACACGAGTGCACACTTAAGTGCTCGAGTGCTGACATTGCGCAATAATTAGTCCCTTTCTAATTCTTAGTTGTGTGTTTTCTTCCATGACTTTGAGAGCCTTTGTGAGGCCATTAACACGCACCAAAAGTGCCCGTGTTTTGCAGGCGCCTCAGCTGGGGCCAACAATTGTACATTTTTGAGGTGCCGGAAATTACATTTGAAAATCGGCTCTCTAGCGCCACCTTTAAAATCAGATTTAAAAAAAAAATTTCAACATATCAACACGAAAATGTCAGGAGACGTCTCTCATGACGGGACGCACGTAAAAGTCACAGGAACCCATACCTGGAAACGAACAGGAAGTCGGCCATCTTGGTTTTCGTTTTTTCATTTTTTTGGCGAAAAAAAGTTTGTTTGTTTGTACTTTTACGAACTCCTCCTAGGGACTTTGACCAAATGATTGGGGATTAAAACTACCGATACTACACATATTGGCGACTATAAATTGCGAACAAATTTTGCACTACGCCATAAATTGTGGGCGTGGCTTGGGGCCAAACTTTGCTCGATGGTTGTTGGCCATTTTTTGGGGGAAAAAAGGTGTCATACTTTTACGAACTCCTGCTAGGGACTTTGACCAAATGAGTGGTGATTAAAACTACAGATACTACACATATTGGCGACTATAAATTGCGAACATATTTTGCCGACGCCATAAAATGTGGGCGGGGCTTGGCGCCCAACTTTTCTCCGATGATTGTTGGCCATTTTTTTTGGTAAAAAAAAAGTTGTCGTACTTTTACGAACTCCTGCTAGGGACTTTGACCAAATGAGTGGTGATTAAAACTACAGATACTACACATATTGGCGACTATAAATTGCGAACAAATTTTGCACTACGCCATAAATTGTGGGCGTGGCTTGGCGCCAAACTTTGCTCGATGGTTGTTGGCCATTTCTTGGCAAAAAAAAGGTGTCATACTTTTACGAACTCCTGCTAGGGACTTTGACCAAATGATTGGTGATTAAAACTACCGATACTACACATATTGGTGATTATAAATTGCGAACATATTTTGCAGACGCCATAAAATGTGGGCGTGGCATGGCGCCGAACTTTTCTCCGATGATTGGTGGCCATTTTTTGGCGAAAAAAAGGTGTCGTACTTTTACGAACTCCTGCTAGGGACTTTGACCAAATGAGTGGTGATTAAAACTACTGATACTACACATATTGGCGACTATAAATTGCGAACAAATTTTGCACTACGCCATAAATTGTGGGCGGGGCTTAGCGCCAAACTTTTCTCCGATGATTGTTGGCCATTTTTTGGCGAAAAAAAAGTTGTTGTACTTTTACGAACTCCTGCTAGGGACTTTGACCAAATGATTGGTGATTAAAACTACCGATACTACACATATTGGCGACTATAAATTGCGAACAAATTTTGCACTACACCATAAATTGTGGGCGTGGCTTGGGGCCAAACTTTGCTCGATGGTTGTTGGCCATTTTTTGGCGAAAAAAAAGTTGTCGTACTTTTACGAACTCCTGATAGGGACTTTGACCAAATGATTGGTGATTAAAACTACAGATACTACACATATTGGCGATTATAAATTGCGAACATATTTTGCCGACGCCATAAAATGTGGGCGGGGCATGGCGCCCAACTTTTCTCCGATGATTGTTGGCCAGTTTTTGGCAAAAAAAAAGTTGTCATACTTTTACGAACTCCTGCTAGGGACTTTGACCAAATGAGTGGTGATTAAAACTACAGATACTACACAAATTGGCGACTATAAATTGCGAACATATTTTGCCGACGCCATAAAATGTGGGCGTGGCATGGCGGCAAACTTTTGTCCGATGATTGTTGGCCATTTTTTGGCGAAAAAAAGGTGTCATACTTTTACGAACTCCTGCTAGGGACTTTGACCAAATGATTGGTGATTAAAACTACAGATACTACACATATTGGCGACTATAAATTGCGAACAAATTTTGCACTACGCCATAAATTGTGGGTGTGGCTTGGGGTCAAACTTTGCTCGATGGTTGTTGGCCATTTTTTGGCGAAAAAATCTGGTCGTACTTTTACGAACTCCTGCTAGGGACTTTGACCAAACGAGTGGTGATTAAAACTACAGATACTACACATATTGGCGATTATAAATTGCGAACATATTTTGCCGACGCCATAAAAGTTGGGCGGCGCATGGCGCCCAACTTTTCTCCGATGATTGTTGGCCATTTTTTGGCGAAAAAAATGAGTGGTGATTAAAATAACAGATACTACACATATAAGCGATAGTAAATTGTAAAAAACTGTTGCAATACGCCATAAAATGTGGGCGTGGCGCCAAATTTCTGTGCGATGATTGTTTGCCAATTTTTTGGCGAAAAAAAACGTGTCGTACTTTTACGAACTCCTGCTAGGGACTTTGACCAAAGGAGTGGTGATTAAAACTACAGACACTACATATATAGGAGATTATAAATTGCAAACAAATTTTGCACCACGCCATAAATTGTGGGCGTGGCTTGGCGCCAAACTTTGCTCGATGGTTGTTGGCCATTTTTTGGTGAAAAAAAAGAGGACGTACTTTTACGAACTCCTGCTAGGGACTTTGACCAAATGATTGGTGATTAAAACTACAGATACTACACATATTGGCGATTATAAATTGCGAACATATTTTGCAGACGCCATAAAATGTGGGCGGGGCTTGGCGCCCAACTTTTCTCCGATGATTGTTGGCCATTTTTTGGCGAAAAAAAAGTTGTCATACTTTTACGAACTCCTGCTAGGGACTTTGACCAAATGAGTGGTGATTAAAACTACAGATACTACACATATTGGCGATTATAAATTTGGAACAAATTTTGCACTACGCCATAAATTGTGGGTGTGGCTTGGGGTCAAACTTTGCTCGATGGTTGTTGGCCATTTTTTGGTGAAAAATAAAGAGGACGTACTTTTACGAACTACTGCTAGGGACTTTGACCAAATGAGTGGTGATTAAAATGACAGATACTACACATATTGGCGATTATAAATTGCGAACATATTTTGCCGACGCCATAAAATGTGGGCGGGGCATGGCGCACAACTTTTCTCAGATTGTTGGCCATTTTTTGGCGAAAAAAAGGTGTCGTACTTTTACGAACTCCTGCTAGGGACTTTGACAAAATGAGTGGTGATTAAAACGACAGACACTACATATATTGGCGATTATAAATTGCAAACAAATTTTGCACTACGCCATAAATTGTGGGCGTGGCTTGGCGCCAAACTTTGTTCGATGGTTGTTGGCCATTTTTTGGCGAAAAAATCTGGTCGTACTTTTACGAACTTTGACCAAACGAGTGGTGATTAAAAGGACAGATACTACACATATTGGCGATGCACCTGCTCCTGCGTACTCGTAGTGGGCGGAGCTTTTTGGCAAAAACTGCCATCGCCAATCTAACGGTCATTTCTGCACTTTAGTAGATGGGAGATGGATAATTAACTGATGCACGCTCTGATCTTCCTGAAATATTCGGTGGTGGTCATGTGGCATCGTGGCGGACGTGATCACCGGCGTAATGCGTGCTGGCAAACTGGCGTGAACCCCCTCGGCCCCGTTGAACACTGCTCGCATTATTATTCTCCCACTCCCATCGCATCTTTTTGAGGCCCTTGACAGCCTGAAAACTCACCAAGTTGTGAAAGTGTGTGAGTTCTGGTGAAAGATTCGATATTTTGGAGGGCCCGGTACACAAAAAAAATATTCAGATTCACGTATCGTCAGGAAAACGTCTGGAGAATTGGGAATAGCAGAAAGGTGGCACAAATTATAGACGTGAGCTATAATAGTTCAACATCGCTCACTGGTTGGAGAATGAAAACCAGGCTGTGCAGTAAATGAGTGTTTCCATGGGCACATGTGGGTGCCGCTTGTTATCAGTTGCACGCGCAGTCTTAGTAGATCACGCGCCCACGAGTAGTACACGCAGTTTTAAAGTTTGCCCGCCCTATTTAGCACGTGCTATTTGAGTCGTAGTGGAGCGGGTAAGTGTAAGTAGAGAAGTGTGCACTCAGAAGGGAAGTATGAGAGTTGAGACACGGCCTAACATGAAATGCGTGGATGTTCCTAGCAGGTGCTAGTGTGGACTTCTTTCCCTTTAGTGTCGTCCATCTTCCAGGAGAGTGTCCTGGTGATCATTCCTGGTAAATTAAAGCTGCTCTCCTCGTGATACTGAAAGGCACGGCTAGTGATCTGTGATGGCGTGACGCGTAATGTCTGAGTCACGTCCTTCATTAGAGGACCGACTCTCCGGCTTTGACCGGCGCGTCTTCCTGAGCTTTGTCCTGGTCCAACATTTTATGGGTGACGTCCTGCTCGCTCTTCAGGGCGTCCTCCTTCTGCCTCCTCTTGTTCCTGGCCTCCACCCAGGGAATGACGCACAGCATGGCTCCGCCGATGATCGGGGGGATACCTGCCAGGTAGAAGGCCAGGTCGTAGTTCCCCAGGCGGTCCCGTAGAAAGCCTGGGAGACAAGGACAAAACATTTGGGTCGGTGTGGGACACTGGGAGTTCTTTACTGGGAGGATCTAAGTGTTGGTCCTCTCGACCCTGAAGACACATTTGTGTGTGGAGTAAACATGATGGAGAATATCCCGCAGACCAGTTCTTTCTTCTCGCAAACACCACTAATTAAAAAGTGGCAGCTGTTGCTTGAATTTTACCGTTAAAAACAGTGGTGTTGTTTCTCCATTCCATTTATTACATGTTTTATATGCTGTAAAAAACCTGGTTGTGGGGGGGGACGTGGCCTGCAAGCCTGCAGCAAAGCGGGGTGTGCCGGACCAGCTTCGAGATCAACGACAGGTGCGTAGATGACACAGGTGAGAGTGTTTGTCTAATCACCTGTCGCTCTGTTAAAAGGCAGCCGTCAGGAAGGAGAGGGGAGAGTTGTTGGCGGTGGAGAATTGGCCGTCGGAGGACGAGCGATGAGTGAGAGCGGAGAAAGTGGGAAAAACCGTTTGTGTGCTCACGGGCGATTTTCACAGACAACAAGACATTTGCTGAAAAGCATAAGAGAGCATTTATTGTAAGATAAATCATTGTGTGCAAAGAGGACCGAAGCTGTCATGTCCGTCATTGGTGGTCCAAGGAACCCGGAGGAAGGAAAACCTCCACACCATTCTATTTATTACATTTTTTATATGCTGTAAAAAACTACTGTAAAATTCTGGTGACTGAGCTGGCAGTTTTTAAAGTAAAATGTAAAAAAAATTTTGGAGCTTATATAAACAAATATATTGTTAATGTATTATATATATACATGTATATTCATATATTACTCATTGTTAAAATCGGCCTTCTGAAGGCATTTGATGTGGCCCGCCAAAGCTTGGAAATAATATGCGTAATCTTGTCTTACTAAATATATTTGTTCTTTCCCTTTCCACATTAAAAGTCATGCACTGCATGCAATTGCACATCTTTTCAAATTCAATATTATCAAAATATATTATTACGTTTTCCAAAAATATTATTTGTTAAAATAAAGATAAACACTGTACTTAAATATCTGCTTGACTTATGATTTCAAAACAAATGATTAATAAAATTGTAGACTGTAAAATTGACAAAAAATGTTATGGTTGAATTCCACCGACTGAGCAGCTGTTGCTTGAATTTTACAGCTAAAAACAGTGGTGTTGTTTCTCCATTCCATTTATTACATTTTTATATGCTGTAAAAAACTGCTTTTACTGTAAAATTCTGGTGAGCTGCCAGTTTTTAAAGTCAAATTTAAATATTTTTTTTTGCAGCTTATGTAAAAAAATATATGGTCAATGTATTATATATATATATATACATGTATATTCATATATTACTCATTGTTAATTATTTTTATTATTATTATCAAAATATATTATGTATTCCAAAAATATTATTTGTTAAAATAAAGATAAACACTGTACTTAAATATCTGCTTGACTTATGATTTCAAAACAAATTATCAATAAAATTGTAGACTGTAAAATTGACAAAAAATGTTATGGTTGAATTACATTGACTGAGGTTTTTTTTTTTACCGTAAAATCAACTTTGGTACTGTTTTTTTTCCACGTACAGTAAGACACTAAAACATTAAAAAACAAACAAAAAAAACATTAAAACAACAAAGAAGATGGCAGCTGTTGCTTGAATTTTACTGCTAAAAACAGTGGTGTTGTTTCTCCATTCCATTTATTACATTTTTATATGCTGTAAAAAACTGCTTTTACTGTAAAATTCTGGTGAGCTGCCAGTTTTTAAAGTCAAATGTAATTTTTTTTTTTGCAGCTTATGTAAAAATATATATGGTAAATGTATTATATATATATATATATATATATATATATATATATATATATATATATATATATATATATATATATATATATATATATATATATATATATATATATATATATATATATATATATATATATATATATATATTTGGCAGCACGGTGGAAGAGGGGTTAGTGCGTCTGCCTCACAATACGAAGGTCCTGAGTAGTCGTGAGTTCAATCCCGGCCTCAGGATCTTTCTGTGTGGAGTTTGCATGTTCTCCCCGTGACTGCGTGGGTTCCCTCCGGGTACTCCGGCTTCCTCCCACCTCCAAAGACATGCACCTGGGGATAGGCCCCTCCCACCTCCAAAGACATGCACCTGGGGATAGGTTGATTGGCAACACTAAATTGGCCCTAGTGTTTGGATGTGAGTGTGAATGTTGTCTGTCTATCTGTGTTGGCCCTGCGATGAGGTGGCGACTTGTCCAGGGTGTACCCCGCCTTCCGCCCGATTGTAGCTGAGATAGGCTCCAGCACCCCCCGCGACCCCGAAGTGAATAAGCGGTAGAAAATGGATGGATGGATGGATATATATATATATATATATATATATATATATATGTATATTCATATATTACTCATTGTTAATTATTATTATTATTATCAAAATATTATATTATGTATTCCAAAAATATTATTTGCTAAGATAAAGATAAATACTGTACTTAAATATCTGCTTGACTTATGATTTTAAAACAAATTATCAATAAAATTGTAGACTGTAAAATTGACAAAAATTTTTATGGTTGAATTACATTGACTGAGGGTTTTTTTTTACTGTAAAATCAACTTTGGTACTGTTTTTTTTCCACGTACAGTAAGACACTAAAACATTAAAAAACAAACAAAAAAAACATTAAAACAACAAAGAAAATGGCAGCTGTTGCTTGAATGTTACTGCTAAAAACAGTGGTGTTGTTTCTCCATTCCATTTATTACATTTTTATATGCTGTAAAAAACTGCTTTTACTGTAAAATTCTGGTGAGCTGCCGGTTTTTAAAGTCAAATTTAAATATTTTTTTTGCAGCTTATGTAAACAAATATATTGTTAATGTATTATATATACACACACATGTATATTCATATATTATTAATTGTTCAAATCGGCCCTCTGAAGGCAACCCTAACTGCCATGTGGCCCTCAATAACTAAACAGTTTGACACCTCTCTGCTCTATAGGTTCAAGTTCTCTGTATGTATGCAAGGTGCCCAACTGAACACTAGATGGCGTAATTGACATGTAAATATGATCTATAATGTAGCCTATGTAATAAAAGGCCAGTCAAAGTTCAGATACATAATAAAGAACATGACATAACAGATGAAATGTTCCTAAAGTTTGAAGACAGTAGAGTGGTTTACAAGTAAAGTGGTTTACAAGTAAAGTTGTTTACAAGTAAAGTGGTTTACAAGTAAAGTGGTTTACAAGTAAAGTGGTTTACAATATAAGTGGTTTACAAGTAAAGTTGTTTACAAGTAAAGTGGTTTACAAGTAAAGTTGTTTACAATATAAGTGGTTTACAAGTAAAGTTGTTTACAAGTAAAGTGGTTTACAAGTAAAGTGGTTTACAAGTAAAGTGGTTTACAATATAAGTGGTTTACAAGTAAAGTGGTTTACAAGTAAAGTTGTTTACAAGTAAAGTGGTTTACAAGTAAAGTGGTTTACAAGTAAAGTGGTTTACAAGTAGAGTTGTTTACAAGTAAAGTTGTTTACAAGTAAAGTTGTTTACAATATAAGTGGTTTACAAGTAAAGTGGTTTACAATATAAGTGGTTTACAAGTAAAGTTGTTTACAATATAAGTGGTTTACAAGTAAAGTGGTTTACAAGTAAAGTTGTTTACAAGTAAAGTTGTTTACAAGTAAAGTGGTTTACAAGTAAAGTTGTTTACAATATAAGTGGTTTACAAGTAAAGTGGTTTACAAGTAAAGTTGTTTACAAGTAAAGTGGTTTACAAGTAAAGTGGTTTACAAGTAAAGTGGTTTACAAGTAAAGTTGTTTACAATATAAGTGGTTTACAAGTAAAGTGGTTTACAAGTAAAGTTGTTTACAAGTAAAGTTGTTTACAATATAAGTGGTTTACAAGTAAAGTGGTTTACAAGTAAAGTTGTTTACAAGTAAAGTGGTTTACAAGTAAAGTTGTTTACAATATAAGTGGTTTACAAGTAAAGTGGTTTACAAGTAAAGTTGTTTACAAGTAAAGTGGTTTACAAGTAAAGTTGTTTACAATATAAGTGGTTTACAAGTAAAGTGGTTTACAAGTAGAGTTGTTTACAAGTAAAGTTGTTTACAATATAAGTGGTTTACAAGTAAAGTGGTTTACAATATAAGTGGTTTACAAGTAAAGTTGTTTACAATATAAGTGGTTTACAAGTAAAGTGGTTTACAAGTAAAGTTGTTTACAAGTAAAGTGGTTTACAAGTAAAGTGGTTTACAAGTAAAGTTGTTTACAAGTAAAGTTGTTTACAAGTAAAGTGGTTTACAAGTAAAGTTGTTTACAATATAAGTGGTTTACAAGTAAAGTGGATGATCCACGGTGCCAGTGTTACCTGCAATGGGTGGTCCCACAGTCATGGGCACAGACATGAGGCCCAGCAGGAAGCCGATGGCCTGGGAGACGTCAGCGGGGCCAACCAGCTCGAAGGCGATGGGAGCCATGATGCAGATGAAGCAGCCATCAAACATGCCCATCAGCAGACACACGGCAATCAGACCTCCAAACACGTGACACAGCGGGATCATCATAGACATCAGACCGATGACCAAGAAGGACGTCACCTGGGAGGAGGAGGGGATGGGACTATATCTTACCTGGAGTGGCTACATAGAACTACATCTTATCTAGAGTGGCTACATAGCACTACATCTTATCTGGAGTGGCTACATAGAACTACATCTTATCTGGAGTGGCTACATAGAACTACATCTTATCTGGAGTGGCTACATAGAACTACATCTTATCTGGAGTGGCTACATAGAACTACATCTTATCTAGAGTGGCTACATAGAACTACATCTTATCTGGAGTGGCTACATAGAACTACATCTTATCTAGAGTGGCTACATAGAACTACATCTTATCTGGAGAGGCTACATAGAACTACATCTTATCTAGAGTGGCTACATAGAACTACATCTTATCTGGAGTGGCTACATAGAACTACATCTTATCTAGAGTGGCTACATAGAACTACATCTTATCTGGAGAGGCTACATAGAACTACATCTTATCTGGAGTGGCTACATAGAACTACATCTTATCTGGAGTGGCTACATAGAACTACATCTTATCTAGAGTGGCTACATAGAACTACATCTTACCTGGAGTGGCTACATAGAACTACATCTTATCTAGAGTGGCTACATAGAACTACATCTTACCTGGAGTGGCTACATAGAACTACATCTTACCTGGAGTGGCTACATAGGACTACATCTTATCTGGAGTGGCTACATAGAACTACATCTTATCTAGAGTGGCTACATAGAACTACATCTTACCTGGAGTGGCTACATAGAACTACATCTTATCTAGAGTGGCTACATAGAACTACATCTTACCTGGAGTGGCTACATAGAACTACATCTTATCTAGAGTGGCTACATAGAACTACATCTTATCTGGAGTGGCTACATAGAACTACATCTTATCTAGAGTGGCTACATAGAACTACATCTTATCTGGAGAGGCTACATAGAACTACATCTTATCTGGAGTGGCTACATAGAACTACATCTTATCTGGAGTGGCTACATAGACCTACATCTTACCTGGAGTGGCTACATAGAACTACATCTTATCTGGAGTGGCTACATAGGACTACATCTTATCTGGAGTGGCTACATAGGACTACATCTTATCTGGAGTGGCTACATAGAACTACGTCTTATCTGGAGTGGCTACATAGAACTACATCTTATCTAGAGTGGCTACATAGAACTACATCTTATCTGGAGTGGCTACATAGAACTACATCTTATCTGGAGTGGCTACATAGAACTACATCTTATCTCATAATCCAGGACACATTGAAGGTGTAGTCAGAACCCAGGGTCTAGGTTTATGTGGTCTTGTAGTCAGTACCTCGGGTTTAGGTTTATGTGGTCTTGTAGTCAGTACCTCGGGTCTAGGTTTATGTGGTCTTGTAGTCAGTACCTCGGGTTTAGGTTTATGTGGTCTTGTAGTCAGTACCTCGGGTCTAGGTTTATGTGGTCTTGTAGTCAGTACCCAGGGTCTAGGTTTATGTGGTCTTGTAGTCAGTACCCAGGGTCTAGGTTTATGTGGTCTTGTAGTCAGTACCTCGGGTCTAGGTTTATGTGGTCTTGTAGTCAGTACCTCAGGTTTAGGTTTATGTGGTCTTGTAGTCAGTACCCAGGGTCTAGGTTTATGTGGTCTTGTAGTCAGTACCTCGGGTCTAGGTTTATGTGGTCTTGTAGTCAGTACCCAGGGTCTAGGTTTATGTGGTCTTGTAGTCAGTACCCAGGGTCTAGGTTTATGTGGTCTTGTAGTCAGTACCCAGGGTCTAGGTTTATGTGGTCTTGTAGTCAGTACCTCGGGTCTAGGTTTATGTGGTCTTGTAGTCAGTACCTCAGGTTTAGGTTTATGTGGTCTTGTAGTCAGTACCCAGGGTCTAGGTTTATGTGGTCTTGTAGTCAGTACCTCGGGTCTAGGTTTATGTGGTCTTGTAGTCAGTACCCAGGGTCTAGGTTTATGTGGTCTTGTAGTCAGTACCCAGGGTCTAGGTTTATGTGGTCTTGTAGTCAGTACCTCGGGTTTAGGTTTATGTGGTCTTGTAGTCAGTACCCAGGGTCTAGGTTTATGTGGTCTTGTAGTCAGTACCTCGGGTTTAGGTTTATGTGGTCTTGTAGTCAGTACCCAGGGTCTAGGTTTATGTGGTCTTGTAGTCAGTACCTCGGGTCTAGGTTTATGTGGTCTTGTAGTCAGTACCCAGGGTCTAGGTTTATGTGGTCTTGTAGTCAGTACCCAGGGTCTAGGTTTATGTGGTCTTGTAGTCAGTACCTCGGATCTAGGTTTATGTGGTCTTGTAGTCAGTACCCAGGGTCTAGGTTTATGTGGTCTTGTAGTCAGTACCTCGGGTTTAGGTTTATGTGGTCTTGTAGTCAGTACCCAGGGTCTAGGTTTATGTGGTCTTGTAGTCAGTACCTCGGGTTTAGGTTTATGTGGTCTTGTAGTCAGTACCCAGGGTCTAGGTTTATGTGGTCCTGTAGTCAGTACCTTTGGTCTAGGTTTATGTGGTCTTGTAGTCAGTACCTCGGGTCTAGGTTTATGTGGTCTTGTAGTCAGTACCCAGGGTCTAGGTTTATGTGGTCTTGTAGTCAGTACCTCGGGTCTAGGTTTACGTGGTCTTGTAGTCAGTACCCAGGGTCTAGGTTTATGTGGTCTTGTAGTCAGTACCTCGGGTTTAGGTTTATGTGGTCTTGTAGTCAGTACCTCGGGTTTAGGTTTATGTGGTCTTGTAGTCAGTACCCAGGGTCTAGGTTTATGTGGTCCTGTAGTCAGTACCTTTGGTCTAGGTTTATGTGGTCTTGTAGTCAGTACCTCGGGTCTAGGTTTACGTGGTCTTGTAGTCAGTACCTCGGGTTTAGGTTTATGTGGTCTTGTAGTCAGTACCCAGGGTCTAGGTTTATGTGGTCCTGTAGTCAGTACCTTTGGTCTAGGTTTATGTGGTCTTGTAGTCAGTACCTCGGGTCTAGGTTTATGTGGTCTTGTAGTCAGTACCCAGGGTCTAGGTTTATGTGGTCTTGTAGTCAGTACCTCGGGTCTAGGTTTACGTGGTCTTGTAGTCAGTACCTCGGGTTTAGGTTTATGTGGTCTTGTAGTCAGTACCCAGGGTCTAGGTTTATGTGGTCCTGTAGTCAGTACCCAGGGTCTAGGTTTATGTGGTTTATGTTACTGCATAGACTAATTAGGAGTCTTTGTTTGTTTACTTCCTACTAAAAGACAAGTTGTCTAGTATGTTCACTATTTTATTTAAGGACTAAATGACAATTTAAGAAACTTACTTTGTCGCCATGGAGACCAGGATTAGTGATTTAGAAGTAGCTAAAACACTGCGGATGTGTGAGAAAAGTGCTATATAAATCCAGTTTGATTGACAGTGTATTATTGCACCATCTAAGTGGGCACACACCTGCAGGTAGACCTTGTTGACCCCTTGGATGTAGTCTGCTGCCCTGCCAAAGATGAGCCGGCCCACACCGGACGTGATGCCGATGCACATGAGGAGGACTTCTTTGTTGGAATCTTCTCCGAAACGCTCCTCAACATGTTTCATCTGTGGAGCACAAAGCCAAGCAGCGATTGTGTCAGTCCCTTGTTTTCATTTTGGGGGTACAACCAAAAACTATAGTAACGGAAACACTCCGTATACACGTCAACATACACACTCAGTACACATGTCAACATACACACTCAGTATACATGTCAACATACACACTCAGTATACATGTCAACATACACACTCAGTACACATGTCAACATACACACTCAGTATACATGTCAACATACACACTCAGTATACATGTCAACATACACACTCAGTATACATGTCAACATACACACTCAGTACACATGTCAACATACACACTCAGTATACATGTCAACATACACACTCAGTACACATGTCAACATACACACTCAGTACACATGTCAACATACACACTCAGTATACACGTCAACATACACACTCAGTATACATGTCAACATACACACTCAGTATACATGTCAACATACACACTCAGTACACATGTCAACATACACACTCAGTATACATGTCAACATACACACTCAGTACACATGTCAACATACACACTCAGTATACATGTCAACATACACACTCAGTATACATGTCAACATACACACTCAGTACACATGTCAACATACACACTCAGTATACATGTCAACATACACACTCAGTATACATGTCAACATACACACTCAGTATACATGTCAACATACACACTCAGTACACATGTCAACATACACACTCAGTATACATGTCAACATACACACTCAGTACACATGTCAACATACACACTCAGTACACATGTCAACATACACACTCAGTATACACGTCAACATACACACTCAGTATACATGTCAACATACACACTCAGTATACATGTCAACATACACACTCAGTACACATGTCAACATACACACTCAGTATACATGTCAACATACACACTCAGTACACATGTCAACATACACACTCAGTATACATGTCAACATACACACTCAGTATACATGTCAACATACACACTCAGTACACATGTCAACATACACACTCAGTATACATGTCAACATACACACTCAGTATACATGTCAACATACACACTCAGTATACATGTCAACATACACACTCAGTACACATGTCAACATACACACTCAGTATACATGTCAACATACACACTCAGTGTACACATCAACATACACACTCAGTATACATGTCAACATACACACTCAGTATACATGTCAACATACACACTCAGTATACATGTCAACATACACACTCAGTATACATGTCAACATACACACTCAGTGTACACATCAACATACACACTCAGTATACACGTCAACATACACACTCAGTATACACGTCAACATACACACTCAGTATACACGTCAACATACACACTCAGTGTACACGTCAACATACACACTCAGTATACACGTCAACATACACACTCAGTATACATGTCAACATACACACTCAGTATACATGTCAACATACACACTCAGTACACATGTCAACATACACACTCAGTATACATGTCAACATACACACTCAGTATACATGTCAACATACACACTCAGTATACATGTCAACATACACACTCAGTATACATGTCAACATACACACTCAGTGTACACATCAACATACACACTCAGTATACACGTCAACATACACACTCAGTATACACGTCAACATACACACTCAGTGTACACGTCAACATACACACTCAGTGTACACGTCAACATACACACTCAGTATACACGTCAACATACACACTCAGTATACATGTCAACATACACACTCAGTATACATGTCAACATACACACTCAGTACACATGTCAACATACACACTCAGTATACATGTCAACATACACACTCAGTATACATGTCAACATACACACTCAGTATACATGTCAACATACACACTCAGTATACACGTCAACATACACACTCAGTATACATGTCAACATACACGCTCAGTATACGCGTCAACATACACACTCAGTATACACGTCAACATACACACTCAGTATACATGTCAACATACACACTCAGTATACATGTCAACATACACACTCAGTATACATGTCAACATACACACTCAGTACACATGTCAACATACACACTCAGTACACATGTCAACATACACACTCAGTACACATGTCAACATACACACTCAGTATACATGTCAACATACACACTCAGTATACATGTCAACATACACACTCAGTACACATGTCAACATACACACTCAGTATACATGTCAACATACACACTCAGTATACATGTCAACATACACGCTCAGTATACACGTCAACATACACACTCAGTATACACGTCAACATACACACTCAGTATACATGTCAACATACACACTCAGTATACATGTCAACATACACACTCAGTATACATGTCAACATACACACTCAGTACACATGTCAACATACACACTCAGTATACATGTCAACATACACACTCAGTACACATGTCAACATACACACTCAGTACACACGTCAACATACACACTCAGTACACACGTCAACATACACACTCAGTATACATGTCAACATACACACTCAGTATACATGTCAACATACACACTCAGTATACATGTCAACATACACACTCAGTACACATGTCAACATACACACTCAGTACACATGTCAACATACACACTCAGTACACATGTCAACATACACACTCAGTATACATGTCAACATACACACTCAGTATACATGTCAACATACACACTCAGTATACATGTCAACATACACGCTCAGTATACACGTCAACATACACACTCAGTATACACGTCAACATACACACTCAGTATACATGTCAACATACACACTCAGTATACATGTCAACATACACACTCAGTATACATGTCAACATACACACTCAGTACACATGTCAACATACACACTCAGTACACATGTCAACATACACACTCAGTACACATGTCAACATACACACTCAGTATACATGTCAACATACACACTCAGTATACATGTCAACATACACACTCAGTATACATGTCAACATACACGCTCAGTATACACGTCAACATACACACTCAGTATACACGTCAACATACACACTCAGTATACATGTCAACATACACACTCAGTATACATGTCAACATACACACTCAGTATACATGTCAACATACACACTCAGTACACACGTCAACATACACGCTCAGTATACACGTCAACATACACGCTCAGTATACATGTCAACATACACACTCAGTATACATGTCAACATACACACTCAGTATACATGTCAACATACACACTCAGTATACATGTCAACATACACACTCAGTACACATGTCAACATACACACTCAGTACACATGTCAACATACACACTCAGTATACATGTCAACATACACACTCAGTACACATGTCAACATATACACTCAGTATACATGTCAACATACACACTCAGTATACATGTCAACATACACACTCAGTATACATGTCAACATACACACTCAGTACACACGTCAACATACACACTCAGTATACATGTCAACATACACACTCAGTACACACGTCAACATACACGCTCAGTATACATGTCAACATACACACTCAGTATACATGTCAACATACACACTCAGTACACACGTCAACATACACACTCAGTATACATGTCAACATACACACTCAGTATACACGTCAACATACACACTCAGTATACATGTCAACATACACACTCAGTATACATGTCAACATACACACTCAGTATACACGTCAACATACACACTCAGTATACATGTCAACATACACACTCAGTGTACACATCAACATACACACTCAGTATACATGTCAACATACACACTCAGTATACATGTCAACATACACACCCAGTATACATGTCAACATACACACTCAGTGTACACATCAACATACACACTCAGTATACACGTCAACATACACACTCAGTATACACGTCAACATACACACTCAGTATACATGTCAACATACACACTCAGTGTACACATCAACATACACACTCAGTATACACGTCAACATACACACTCAGTATACATGTCAACATACACACTCAGTATACATGTCAACATACACACTCAGTACACATGTCAACATACACACTCAGTATACATGTCAACATACACACTCAGTATACATGTCAACATACACACTCAGTATACATGTCAACATACACACTCAGTATACACGTCAACATACACACTCAGTATACATGTCAACATACACGCTCAGTATACGCGTCAACATACACACTCAGTATACACGTCAACATACACACTCAGTATACATGTCAACATACACACTCAGTATACATGTCAACATACACACTCAGTACACATGTCAACATACACACTCAGTACACATGTCAACATACACACTCAGTATACACGTCAACATACACACTCAGTACACACGTCAACATACACACTCAGTACACATGTCAACATACACACTCAGTATACATGTCAACATACACACTCAGTATACATGTCAACATACACACTCAGTACACATGTCAACATACACACTCAGTATACATGTCAACATACACACTCAGTATACATGTCAACATACACACTCAGTATACATGTCAACATACACACTCAGTATACATGTCAACATACACACTCAGTATACATGTCAACATACACACTCAGTATACATGTCAACATACACACTCAGTATACATGTCAACATATACACTCAGTATACATGTCAACATACACACTCAGTATACATGTCAACATACACACTCAGTATACATGTCAACATACACACTCAGTACACACGTCAACATACACGCTCAGTATACACGTCAACATACACACTCAGTATACATGTCAACATACACACTCAGTATACATGTCAACATACACACTCAGTATACATGTCAACATACACACTCAGTATACATGTCAACATACACACTCAGTACACATGTCAACATACACACTCAGTACACATGTCAACATACACACTCAGTATACATGTCAACATACACACTCAGTACACATGTCAACATACACACTCAGTATACATGTCAACATACACACTCAGTATACATGTCAACATACACACTCAGTATACATGTCAACATACACACTCAGTACACACGTCAACATACACACTCAGTATACATGTCAACATACACACTCAGTACACACGTCAACATACACGCTCAGTATACATGTCAACATACACACTCAGTATACATGTCAACATACACACTCAGTATACATGTCAACATACACACTCAGTATACATGTCAACATACACACTCAGTACACATGTCAACATACACACTCAGTATACATGTCAACATACACACTCAGTACACATGTCAACATACACACTCAGTATACATGTCAACATACACACTCAGTACACATGTCAACATACACACTCAGTATACATGTCAACATACACACTCAGTACACACGTCAACATACACACTCAGTACACATGTCAACATACACACTCAGTATACATGTCAACATACACACTCAGTACACATGTCAACATACACACTCAGTATACATGTCAACATACACACTCAGTATACATGTCAACATACACACTCAGTACACATGTCAACATACACACTCAGTATACATGTCAACATACACACTCAGTACACATGTCAACATACACACTCAGTACACATGTCAACATACACACTCAGTATACATGTCAACATACACACTCAGTATACATGTCAACATACACACTCAGTACACGTGTCAACATACACACTCAGTATACATGTCAACATACACACTCAGTACACATGTCAACATACACACTCAGTACACATGTCAACATACACACTCAGTACACATGTCAACATACACACTCAGTACACATGTCAACATACACACTCAGTACACGTGTCAACATACACACTCAGTATACATGTCAACATACACACTCAGTACACATGTCAACATACACACTCAGTACACATGTCAACATACACATTTAGTATACATGTCAACATACACACTCAGTACACATGTCAACATACACACTCAGTGTACATGTCAACATACACGCTCAGCACACATGTCAACATACACACTCAGTATACATGTCAACATACACACTCAGTACACATGTCAACATACACACTCAGTATACACGTCAACATACACACTCAGTACACGTGTCAACATACACGCTCAGCACACATGTCAACATACACACTCAGTATACATGTCAACATACACACTCAGTACACATGTCAACATACACACTCAGTACACATGTCAACATACACACTCAGTACACATGTCAACATACACACTCAGTACACGTGTCAACATACACACTCAGTATACATGTCAACATACACACTCAGTACACATGTCAACATACACACTCAGTACACATGTCAACATACACATTTAGTATACATGTCAACATACACACTCAGTACACATGTCAACATACACACTCAGTGTACATGTCAACATACACGCTCAGCACACATGTCAACATACACACTCAGTATACATGTCAACATACACACTCAGTACACATGTCAACATACACACTCAGTATACACGTCAACATACACACTCAGTACACGTGTCAACATACACGCTCAGCACACATGTCAACATACACACTCAGTATACATGTCAACATACACACTCAGTACACATGTCAACATACACACTCAGTACACATGTCAACATACACACTCAGTACACATGTCAACATACACACTCAGTACACATGTCAACATACACACTCATGATATTACACACCTTGGATCCCTCAGGCGCTACTGCATTAAAAAGCCACATCAGTGTGTAAAGGATATCACCACATGGGCTCAGGAACACTTCAGAAAACCCACTGTCAGTAACTACAGTTGGTCGCTACATCTGTAAGTGCAAGTTAAAACTCTACTATGCAAAGCCACAGCCATTTATCAACAACACCCAGAAACACCGCCGGCTTCGCTGGGCCCGAGCTCATCTAAGATGGACTGATGCAAAGTGGAAAAGTGTTCTGTGGTCTGACGAGTCCACATTTCTAATTGTTTTTGGAAACTCTGGACCAAATAGGAAAAGAACCATCCGGACTGTTCTAGGGTGAAAGTGTAAAAGGCAGCATGTGTGATGGTATGGGGGTGTATTAGTGGTCAAGACATGGGTAACTTACACATCTGTGAAGGCACCATTAATGCTGAAAGGTACATACAGCTTTTGGAGCAACATATGTTGTCATCATGGACGCCCCTGCTTATTTCAGCGAGACGATGCCAAGCCAGGTGTTACAACAGTCATAGTAAAAGAGTGCGGGTACTAGACTGGCCTGCCTGTAGTCCAGACATTGCAAATGTGTGAAGGCTAAAATATGAGAAGGGAGACTGTTGAACAACTTAAGCCAGGGATGTCCAAAGTGCGGCCCGGGGGCCATTTGTGGCCCGCAGGTCATTTTTTAACGGCCCCACGGCACATTTTAAAAATACGATTGAAAAAAATAAAAAACTTTAAAAGTGGTATTTAAAGAGCAAACAGGTGAAATGTAACAAGAAAATGTAGCAATGTTTACTCCAATTACACAAATCTGCCATGCAGGCTGTTTCTTTCTTTTAAAAATAATACTGAATCAAAATCAATGTCATTATGAATTATTGACCTATTCAAGGCTCCAATTACGTCACATTATATATTTTGAGATATCTTTTGGGGGAAATGTTGCATATTTTGTGTTTGCCACGTAAAAAAAACTAGCTGTTTTTTTTTAAAGAAGAGCCTAAAACGAACAAACAAAAAACATAAACAACAATCAAACTTATAATTGACAGATCTGAAGTTGATCTCGAGATTACTGTGTTAAAAGTAAACAGTAAGAAATGTTTTTTATTTTTTAACACTTTAATGAGTAGGACCCTTTTGGATCCTCTACAATTTTAGTGTGATTAGTTTTTAAGTGTCATTGCTCAAAAAATAATAATGAATTAAAACCAATGGTGTTATGAGTTATTGACCTTTTTAAGGCTCCAATTATTATATAATCTCAAATATCCCACTTAAAAATTTTATTGGCTGAAAATATTGCATATTTTGTGTTTTTTTTCATTAAAAAAAAGGGTTTTCTTTGACAAAAAGAGCATACAATTTAAATCTTTAAAAAAATGTTATATTGACGGATAAACCTAATGTTGATCTAGAGATTTAAAAACTTGAATAATAACACAAATAATAATAATACTGAATAATGACACATTTTTTATATTTTTTGGACCAAAAACCCTTTGGGGTCCCCGGGATCAAGCCTGAGTGGAAGTCAAGGTGAGGTCGGCGGCTAGCGAGGCTAGCGCGGCTAGCGCTCCAACAAAGTCCTCCTGGTTGTGTTGCTGTAGTCCGCTGCTAATACACCGATCCCACCTACAACTGTCTTCTTTGCAGCCTTCATTGTTCATTAAACAAATTGCAAAAGATGTCCAGAATACTGTGGAATTATGAAATGAAAACAGAGCTTTTTGTATAGGATTCTACGGGGTACCATAACTTCCGTTATACTGACTTCGTCACGCGCATACGTCATCATACCGCCGGATATTTCCCGGGAAATTTTAAATGTCACTTTATAAGTTAACCCGGCCGTATTGGCATGTGTTGCAATGTTAAGATTTCATCATTGATATATAAACTATCAGACTGCGTGGTCGCTAGTAGTGGCTCTCAGTAGGCCTTTAAGCTGTACATCAAGCAAGAATGGGAAAGAATTCCACTTCAAAAATGTGTCTCCTCACTTCCCAAACCTTTACTGAGTGTTGTTAAAAGGAAAGGCCATGTAACACACTGGTAAAAATACATTTTTTGCAATGTGTTGCTGCCATTACATTCTAAATTCATGATTATTTGCCAAAAATACCAAAGTTTCTGAGTGTGAACATGAAATATGTTGTCTTTGCAGTCTATTCAATTGAATATAAGTTGAAAAGGATTTGTTGTATTCTCTTTTTATTTACCATTTACACAACGTGACAACTTCACTGCATTGGGGTGTGTACATGACTTCACTTTAAGAAATACACATCTTGGCAATGGCAGATGATTTCCTTGGTTTTATACACCAGTGTAGTTATTCTGCCAATCTTGCACAAGACCAGAAAGTGTTTCCAGGGTCTGGCGGTGGTGTTTGACTAGGAAACAGAACTCTGCGTTATTTGACACCTTTCCTCCGTCTTCGTGTTCCTATTGTTTTCTGTCACAAAGACCAGGCTGCTGCTGAGGCTGCAGCTTGGCCTCTGTTGGAATCCAGTCTGAGGAGCAGATACTGGAGAAGTGGTAGAAAAACACTGCCTGGGATCCCTAGGAGAGGATGACCTATGACTCACTACAGAGTCACAACATCCAAACTAAACACGTCATCTGGTGGGCCCACCACACCCTAGCACTGGAAGTTTGCTTCTTTTATGAATTTATTATGGCTCTACTGAAAATGTGACTAATCAAAAGTATACATAATATTTGCTTACATGTCCCTTGGCAAGTTGACCTGCAATAAGGCGCTTTTGGTAGCCATCCACAAGCTTCTGCTTGACCACTAAATTGCTGCAGTTCAGCTAAATGTGTTGGACTTGTTTCTTCAGCATTGTCCACACCTTTGAGTCAGGACTTTGGGAAGGCCATTTTAAAACCTTCATTCTAGCCTGATTTAGCCATTCCTTGACCACTTTTGACGGCATTGTCCTGTTGGAACGCCCGAGACCCAACCTCCGGGCTGACGGTTTTAGATTTAGATTTCCTCCTCCAAACATATTGCTGGGTGTTGTGGCCAAACAGCTCACTTTTTGTTGCATCTGACCACAGAACTTTCCTCCAGAAGGTCTTATCTTTGTCCATGTGGTGTCAGATGAAACAACAATGGAGCTGTTTGGCCACAATACCCAGCAATATGTTTGGAGGAGTAAAATCCCAGGAACACAATGCTTACCGTCAAGCATGGTGGTGGTAGTATTATCCTCTGGGCCTGTTTTGATGCCAATGGAACTGCTGCTTTAAATGGGACAATGAAAAAGGAGGATTAGCTCCAAATTCAAGTCTTTTAACATTTTCTAAAAAAAAAATTCCCGCTTTTCCCAAAATTCACACATTTTCATGAAATTCCCATTGACATTTTTCAAAGTTCCACAATTTTTCATCCGATTCAAACCGTTCCAACTGCAAAATATTCAACATTTTCAAAATGGTGTGCTCTCCTTCAACGATTTAAAAAAATTCCCGGATTTCCAAGAATTCCCAGTTTTCAGGGACATTTTTCCACATTCAAAATGAATGGGACATTTTTCCAAGTTGCACAATTTCCACATTTTTCAACCCATTCCACCTTCAAAACATTCCACTCATCCTGGACATTCAAACTATCATTTTTCCAAGTTCAAAAAAATTCCAGGATTTTCCAGAATTCCATCCATCTTCTTCCGCTTATCCGAGGTCGGGTCGCAGGGGCAGCAGCCTAAGCAGGGAAGCCCAGACTTCCCTCTCCCCGGCCACTTGGTCCAGCTCCTCCCGGGGGATCCCGAGGCGTTCCCAGGCCAGCCGGGAGACATAGTCTTCCCAACGTGTCCTGGGTCTTCCCCGTGGCCTCCTACCGGTCGGACGTGCCCTAAACACCTCCCTAGGGATACTGACCAGATGCCCGAACCACCTCATAGGGCTCCTCTCAAAGTGGAGGAGCAGCGGCTTTACTTTGAGCTCCCCCCGGATGACAGAGCTTCTCACCCTATCTCTAAGGGAGAGACCCGGCGGAGGAAACTCATTTGGGCCGCTTGTACCCGTGATCTTGTCCTTTCGGTCATAACCCAAAGCTCATGACCATAGGTGAGGATGGGAACGTAGATCGACCGGTAAATTGAGAGCTTTGCCTTCCGGCTCAGCTCCTTCTTCACCACAACGGATCGATACAGCGTCCGCATTACTGAAGACGCCGCACCGATCCGCCTGTCCATCTCACCATCCACTCTTCCCTCACTCGTGAACAAGACTCCCAGGTACTTGAACTCCTCCACTTGGGGCAGGGTCTCCTCCCCAACCCGGAGATGGCACTCCACCCTTTTCCGGGCAAGAACAATGGACTCTGACTTGGAGGTGCTGATTCCCATCCCAGTCGCTTCACACTCCAGTGAGAGCTGAAGATCCTGGCCGGATGAAGCCATCAGAACTACATCATCTGCAAAAAGCAGAGACCTAATCCTGCAGCCACCAAACCGGATCTCCTCAACACCTTGACTGCGCCTAGAGATTCTGTCCATAAAAGTTTTCAACCCACTTCAACCGTCAAATAATTCCTCTTAATCAGGACTAAACAACAAATGATGGAACTGCTGCTTTAAATGGGACAATGAAAAAGGAGGATTAGCTCCAAATTGTTCAGGACAAGCTAAAACCATCAGACCGGAGGTTGGGTCTTGGGCGCAGTTGGGTGTTCCAACAGGACAATGACCCCAAACACACCTCAAAAGTGGTCAAGGAATGGCTAAATCAGGCTAGAATGAAGGTTTTAGAATGGCCTTCCCAAAGTCCTGACTTAAAGGTGTGGACAATGCTGAAGAAACAAGTCCATGTCAGAAAAGCAACACATTTAGCTGAACTGCAGCAATTTAGTGGTCAAGCAGAAGCTTGTGGATGGCTACCAAAAGTGCCTTATTGCAGTGAAACTTGCCAAGGGACAATGGGAGACTGGGCTTTCTGCTCTCCCTGACCACCTGAGGGCACCACAGACTGTGAATGCTTTTAAAAAAGGCTTAAAAACCTTTCTTTTTAAAGAAGCCTTTTTTTTTCTTTTTTTTTTTTAGATATATGCATACTAGCTCTAGCTATTAGGCTGTTCTAGTTTTTACTTTTTTTAATTATCTTTTTATTATTGTTTAATACACTAGCACTTTGAGGTTGTAAAGTGCTTTTTACAAATAACATATACCGTATTTCCTTGAATTGCCGCCGGGAATATAGTATTCGCCTGCCTAGAATTACAGCCGGGTCAAACTCGTTTCCCAAAATAATTAGCGCATGCTTGGCACTTCCGCCGGGTCAAATATGAGTCATTAAATGACTCCCGCCTCCTGGTGGTAGAGGGCGCTATGGATCCTTCTTGCGACTACCAGTACTGCAGAAGAAGACAACAAGCAGCAAGCGTGAGTAGCAATTGTTTGCTTGCACTTTTACCATGGAGGATTACATATCTAAAATAAAACAGTTTTCTAAACTGGACTTTCAATCGAAGCAGGAGGTAATAAGTAAAGGAATATCTCCAGAGACTTTTAAAACTGAAGAAGGATAAGGAAGACTGCCTTTGATCAGAAGCAGCTGCACATGGACATCATTTATAAGTAAAGGTAAGACCATAATAACGTTTTTTTTAATTAAATGTGCTTTTCATGATAAGGTAAGCGCCCGAGTGAGAAGAGGTTTTAAAATAATTAGCGCATGCTTGCCCATCCCGCATGCTTTTGGTAAGCGCAGGAGTGAGAAGAGGTTTTAAATTAATTGGCGCCCCGGCGGCTATTCAAGGAAATACGGTATTATTATTATTATTATTATTAAGGGACATGTAAGCAAATATTAACATTGCTGTATGTATACTTTTGATTAGTCACATTTTCAGTAGACCCATAATAAATTCTTAAAAGAAGCAAACTTCATGAATGTTTTTAGTGAGCAACAAGTATGTGCTCCAATCACTACATCACAACAAAATAAGAAATGATAGTAAAGTCAAGACAGCCATGACATGATGTTCTCTACACGTGTACGTACACTTTGGAGCAGGACTGTAGAAGATGAATGAAAGATGAAACTCACCAGATGAACGTAGGGCACAAAGTAGCCATAAAGAGCAGCAGGGATGCCAAAAGCCCAGATGCGATATCCCACAGACTTCCAGATGTTGATATTGAAGATCTGGCTCATGGGTGGACAAAAGCCCCGAGTGGTCCTGGTCTTGGCGGGCAGCAGAGGTCTGTAGGTGAAGCCGGCCAGCATGAGCACGAACATGAGGATGCAGAGGACCCGCATGGTGTTCTGCAGGCCCACCCGGCCCAGCAGGATGGACAGCGCAAAGGGCAGCGTGATGGTGAAGATGCTGCTGCCGGCCGTCACGATGCCGTTCACCAGACCCAGGCGCTTCTTGAAGTAGTGGCCCAGGATCACCAGACTGGGCTGGTAGGCGAAGGAGCAGCCGCAGGAGAAGACGATGCCATAGGTGAAGTACATGGGGCCCAGAGACCTGCAGGCACATCATTCTTAGTCTTTATGTTGGCATGTGCTGGTCTACACAACCAAACTGGAACTACACATTGACTTGTGACTCTGGTCTACAGAACCAAACTGGAACTAGACATTGACTTGTGACTCTGGTCTACAGAACCAAACTGGAACTAGACATTGACTTGTGACTCTGGTCTACAGAACCAAACTGGAACTAGACATTGACTTGTGACTCTGGTCTACAGAACCAAACTGGAACTAGACATTGACTTGTGACTCTGGTCTACAGAACCAAACTGGAACTAGACATTGACTTGTGACTCTGGTCTACAGAACCAAACTGGAACTAGACATTGACTTGTAACTCTGGTCAACAGAACCAAACTGGAACTACACATTGACTTGTGACTCTGGTCTACAGAACCAAACTGGAACTAGACATTGACTTGTGACTCTGGTCTACAGAACCAAACTGGAACTAGACATTGACTTGTGTCTCTGGTCAACAGAACCAAACTGGAACTAGACATTGACTTGTGACTCTGGTCAACAGAACCAAACTGGAACTAGACATTGACTTGTGACTCTGGTCAACAGAACCAAACTGGAACTAGACATTGACTTGTGACTCTGGTCAACAGAACCAAACTGGAACTAGACATTGACTTGTGACTCTGGTCTACAGAACCAAACTGGAACTAGACATTGACTTGTGACTCTGGTCTACAGAACCAAACTGGAACTAGACATTGACTTGTGACTCTGGTCTACAGAACCAAACTGGAACTAGACATTGACTTGTGAGTCTGGTCAAAGACATGAGGGAAGTTCTTACACTTGACATCTCCTACTTCTCTAAAACCTTGGACTAAATGTGCAGGAATCATTTTTTTTCTCTTCATAGGACCACCAGAAAGTAAGTATCATAACACTAAGCAAAATGACTTTTACGTCTGAGATTTAAGGGTTATAAGGCGCACCGTCGACTTTTGAGAAGAATTCAAGGATTTGAAGTGCGCCTTGTAGTCCGAAAAATCGGGTAAGTGTCAAATTGTACCATTTAGAGGACGTTTATTTCTCGTGTTAAATCCAAAGTAGTCAAAGTCTTGCTGACATTACATTGAAATGTTATTGGGGGGGAAGTTGACATAAATACAGAATGGTGGTTTCAAAGTCCTGATTGGGTAAATAAATCCCAATGGTGAGTCACATGACCACAAATTGCTGCACCTTGCACTTTAGGTGCACAAGACAACAGTAAACCTGCGCAGTGTTCAACAGTCACTCGATACGCGATACGTGTTTCATGACTTATTTCTAACACTTAATAGTAGTCGTGTCCAAAGTGGAGGCAAGAATTCCTTCTTCACCCAATACACTTACTAAATAATACTTTTAAACACTTACTAAATAATACTTTTAAACACTTACTAAATAATACTATTAAACACTTTGTAAATAATACTATTAAACACTTTGAAATTGATACTTTTAAACACTTTCTAAATAATACTATTAAACACTTTCTAAATAATACTTTTAAACACTTTGTAAATAATACTATTAAACACTTTCTAAATAATACTATTAAACACTTTCTAAATAATACTTTTAAACACTTTCTAAATAATACTTTTAAACACTTTCTAAATAATACTTTTAAACACAATGTAAATAATACCTTTAAACACTTTCTAAATAATACTTTTAAACACAATGTAAATAATACCTTTAAACACTTTCTAAATAATACTTTTAAACACATTGTAAATAAATATCTAAACATGCTTCACTACACACCGTAGGAGGATACAATAGCTCACCGGCGTCACAATGTAAACAAATGCCATGGGTGGATCTACACCTGACATCCACTGTAATGATACCAAGTACAGGAGCGTATCTAGTCGATAATACTATGATTACATCAATATTTTTTAGCATCACAAAATCTTTTTTCCTTTTTAAAAAATTCATATTATGTTTATAAAGTCAGTAAATATGTCCCTGGACACATGAGGACTTTGAATATGACCAATGTATGATCCTGTATCTACTTGGTATCGGATCCATACCTAAATGTGTGGTATCATCCAAAACTAAAACAATGTAAATGAAAAATACTTTTGCGCAGACCCGCTATGGAGTGTTTACTTTTGGTTAAAAGCATTCAACAGGAAGTACACTTTCAACCTGCAGAACTTGCAATGAGCAAACATGTCCACAAGATGGCGCCATAGCATAAACAATAAACACCTTTTCAGTGTCTCTGTCAGCAACATGAAAACTATTTGTTGAATACAAAACATTACGGCCATTTGCGAAGGAAAATTGGTTTTATAAGCGTAAGAAAAAAGTAGCGGTTTATAGTCCGCAAAATACGGAAAAAACTATTTTACTGGGTTCAAAAACCAGATAAATGAAGTTGTGAGTACATAACTAGGGTTGGTACTAGGGGTGTAACGGCACGTGTATTTGTATTGAACCGTTTCGGTACGGGGGGTTCGGTTCGGAGGTGTACCGAACGAGTTTCCACACGAACATATTAAGCTAAGCTAAAGTCTTAACAAGCTGCTCCGCTTCTTCTGCCTGTCTCTGTCAGTCCTCTACACCAGTCTTTGTCAACCTTTTTTGAGCACAGGCACATTTTTTGCGTTGAAAAAATCCGGAGGCACACCACCAGCAGAATTCATCATATTTTAGTGGCTTTTTCTCTTTTTTCGGTATTTTCCTGTAGCAGTTTCATGTCTTCCTTTGAGCGATATTTCCCGCATCTACTTTGTTTCAGCAATCAAGAATATTTCAGTTGTTTTTATCCTTCTTTGTGGGGACATTGTTGATTGTCATGTCATGTTCAGATGTACTTTGTGGACGCCGCCTTTGCTCCACAGTAAGTCTTTGCCGTCGTCCAGCATTCTGTTTTTGTTTACTTTGTAGCCAGTTCAGTTGTAGTTTCGTTCTGCATAGCCTTCCCTAAGCTTCAATGCCTTTTCTTAGGAGCACTCACCTTTTGTTTATTTTTGGTTTAAGCATTAGACACCTTTTTACCTGCACACTGCCTCCCGCTGTTTCCGACATCTACAAAGCAATTAGCTACCTGCTGCCACCTACTGATATGGAAGAGTATTACACGGTTAAACTGCCGAGCTCTAGACAGCACCGACACTCAACAACAACACATAGTTTGCAGACTATAATTACTGCTTTGCAAAAAATATTTTTAACCCAAACAGATGAAATTAGATCATCTCCCACGGCACACCAGACTGTGCCGCGGCACAGTGGTTGAAAAACACTGCTCTACACAGCACCCACACAACCATCTGATTGGCTACACACAGAGCGGTAACAGCCAATCGCTCATAGTCCTGGATTGAGGTGAAGGCTAATTCGCTTTTAGCGTAACGTTAGCTCATTTTGCCGTGTGTGTGTTACGGACAGCAAAGCCCTGTCTTGTCTGTTATTTCACTTGACCTTTTTCTGTGTTGATTGAGCTGTGTTGAAGCAGCAAAAAAAGGACATTATGTTAAATGAAGAGTTTCTGTCTCTGATAGTTGATATAATAATGTAAGTGCATCATTAAGCCTACATGAACTCCATGGTGTTTAGGGATGAATAGTCTCTCCTGTTGCTGTTGTACTATTTTTTCAGCTATAGTTATATTAATCATTAGTAATTAGGGATGTCCGATAATGGCTTTTTGCCGATATCTGATATTCCGATATTGTCCAACTCTTTAATTACCGATACCGATATCAACCGATACCGATACCAACCGATATATGCAGTCGTGGAATTAACACATTATTATGCCTAATTTGGACAACCAGGTATGGTGAAGATAAGGTACTTTTTAAAAAAAATTAATAAAATAAAATAAGATAAATAAATTAAAAACATTTTCTTGAATAAAAAAGAAAGTAAAACAATATAAAAACAGTTACATAGAAACTAGTAATTAATGAAAATTAGTAAAATTAACTGTTAAAGGTTAGTACTATTAGTGGAGCAGCAGCACGCACAATCATGTGTGCTTACGGACTGTATCCCTTGCAGACTGTATTGATATATATTGATATATCATGTAGGAAGCAGAATATTAATAACAGAAAGAAACAACCCTTTTGTGTGAATGAGTGTAAATGTGGGAGGGAGGTTTTTTGGCTTGGTGCACTAATTGTAAGTGTATCTTGTGTTTTTTATGTGGATTTAATTAAAAAAAAAACAAAAAAAAAACCATACCGATAATAAAAAAAACGATACCGATAAGTTCCGATATTACATTTTAACGCATATATCGGACATCTCTATTAGTAATGCAGCAGCCTAGTTTTGAATGTCAGGGTCCCTGCTGTCACATGTTGATAACAATATAACATTTACATCATAAATCCACTACAGGCTGTAATAAATGCTGTAATAAATGAAGCATGATGAGTTGACTTTAAACTGTTTAATGTTGCACTTTTTATATGTAGAAGAAAAGTTGTGTCATTGTATTTAATCTGAGCAACAACTTGAGGCAGTTTAATGTTGATTAACGTGGGCAGAATTATTATAGTGTTCCCAATGTTAAAAGGATAAAGCCATTGTTTACACATTTGCTCAATAAATAACCAAAAAATGTATATTTTGTTGTTTTCTTACTGTACCGAAAATGAACCGAACCGTGACCTCTAAACCGAGGTATGTACCCAACTGACATGTTTGTGTAGCGTTACACCCCTAGTTGCTACACAATGTTGTTATGGTGTTTATGACATGTTTTGTCACCTATAAAACAAAGAGTGTTGGAGCCTATCTATATTATTTATTTATTAATTGTTTGACAATGAAATCAAATAATGTCAAGAATGATGTTAATGAATTATTGGATGTTTTAGATTTCATTGTGATTGACTTGATTGTTTTCAGCTGCTCACTACTACCTACTACCTACACTACTACCTACTGGTGAGTCACTTCCTCCTTCTAGAATTAAGAAGACAGGACAGGTGTGGGCTTTTTGTCTGTCTATCATGTTGAAGGAGTGAGGAGTGGAACACTTTGTTTACCGCTAAACAACTTATTTTCAAGCCACGCTAAACAAGCCACGCTAAAACAACTTATTTAGAAGCCACGCTAAACAAGCCACGCTAAAACAACTTATTTTGAAGCCACGCTAAACAAGCCACGCTAAAACAACTTATTTTGAAGCCACGCTAAACAAGCCACGCTAAAACAACTTATTTTGAAGCCACGCTAAACAAGCCACGCTAAAACAACTTATTTTGAAGCCACGCTAAACAAGCCACGCTAAAACAACTTATTTTGAAGCCACGCTAAACAAGTTATTTTGAAGCCACGCTAAACTAGTTATTTTGACGCCACGCTAAAACAAGTTATTTTCAAGCCACGCTAAACTAGTTAGTTTGAAGCCACGGTAAACTAGTTATTTTTGAAGCCACGCTAAACTAGTTATTTTGAAGACACGCTAAACTAGTTAGTTTGAAGCCACGCTAAACTAGTTATTTTGAAGCCACGCTAAAACTACTTATTTTGAAGCCACGCTAAACTAGTTATTTTGACGCCACGCTAAAACTAGTTATTTTGAAGCCACGCTAAAACTAGTTATTTTGAAGCCACGCTAAACTAGTTATTTTGACGCCACGCTAAAACGAGTTATTTTGAAGCCACGCTAAACTAGTTATTTTGACGCCACACTAAAACAACTTATTTTTGAAGCCACGCTAAACTAGTTAGTTTGAAGCCACGCTAAACTAGTTATTTTTGACGCCACGCTAAACTAGTTAGTTTGAAGCCACGCTAAACTAGTTTTTTGAAGCCACGCTAAAACAACTTATTTTGAAGCCACGCTAAACTAGTTAGTTTTGAAGCCACGCTAAAACAACTTATTTTTGAAGCCACGCTAAACTAGTTATTTTTGAAGCCACGCTAAACTAGTTAGTTTTGAAGCCACGCTAAACTAGTTAGTTTGAAGCCACGCTAAACTAGTTAGTTTTGAAGCCACGCTAAAACAACTTATTTTTGAAGCCACGCTAAACTAGTTATTTTTGAAGCCACGCTAAACTAGTTATTTTTGAAGCCACGCTAAACTAGTTAGTTTGAAGCCACGCTAAACTAGTTAGTTTTGAAGCCACGCTAAACTAGTTAGTTTGAAGCCACGCTAAACTAGTTAGTTTTGAAGCCACGCTAAACTAGTTAGTTTGAAGCCACGCTAAACTAGTTATTTTTGAAGCCACGCTAAACTAGTTATTTTGACGCCACGCTAAAACAACTTATTTTGAAGCCACGCTAAACTAGTTAGTTTGAAGCCATGCTAAACTAGTTATTTTTGAAGCCACGCTAAACTAGTTATTTTGAAGACACGCTAAACTAGTTAGTTTGAAGCCACGCTAAACTAGTTATTTTGAAGCCACGCTAAAACTACTTATTTTGAAGCCACGCTAAACTAGTTATTTTGACGCCACGCTAAAACTAGTTATTTTGAAGCCACGCTAAACTAGTTAGTTTGAAGCCACGCTAAACTAGTTATTTTGAAGCCACGCTAAAACTACTTATTTTGAAGCCACGCTAAACTAGTTATTTTGACGCCACGCTAAAACGAGTTATTTTGAAGCCACGCTAAACTAGTTATTTTGACGCCACACTAAAACAACTTATTTTTGAAGCCACGCTAAACTAGTTAGTTTGAAGCCACGCTAAATAAGTTATTTTGATTATGTTGAAAGTCAACCACGGAGAATATTTTTTGTTTGTGAAAATAAATGATGATCATTTGGAATGTAGAAATATCTGGGCGAGTTCTTATTAAGGAAGTTAGTGAGTCAAACATCTCCTCCTCAAGACTAGTCTGCATTACTTGATTTTTATTTTTTCTAAATTTTTGTAACGCAAGAGTAGTCGCTCCAAAGAGTGTTAAATACATCAAGTCATTGCATAATATTTGATTGCAGCTCAGTTCAAAGGTTTGAAGCGACGGCCCCGCTACTTTATGACGATGACATATTTCTACAGCTGGGTGTGATTGTTGACCCGTGTGGAGATAAGTATGAGATTCCAACATCTTATTAACCAGTGAGTGTGAGGAGTGACGCAACCTGGAGGAGCACATGGCAATGTGGCGCCATCCAAAAGTCTGATTGCTCTTATACCAAACCTGTTACCCAGCAGCTTGGTTCTTTACCTTACTTCACATTGTTTGTATCGGGGAATATGTGCACTGCTAGTATAGTATTTGGTAATAATTACAGATGTCCGATAATATCGGTCTGCAGATGTTATCGGCCGATAAATGCGTTAAAATGTAATATTGGAAATTATCGGTATCAGTTTTTTTTATTATCGGTATCGTTTTTATTTTTATTTTATTTATTTTTTTATTAAATCCACATAAAAAACACAAGATACACTTACAATTAGTGCACCAACCCAAAAAACCTCCCTCCCCCCATTTCTTTCTGTTATTAATATTCTGCTTCCTACATTATATATCAATATATATCAATACAGTCTGCAAGGGATACAGTCCGTAAGCACACATGATTGTGCGTGCTGCTGCTCCACTAATAGTACTAACCTTTAACACTTCATTTTACTCATTTTCATTCATTACTAGTTTCTATGTAACTGTTTTTATATTGTTGTACTTTCTTTTTTATTCAAGAAAATGTTTTTTAATTCATTTATCTTATTTTACTAATTTTTTTAAAAAGTACCTTATCTTCACCATACCTGGTTGTCCAAATTAGGCATAATAATGTGTTAATTCCACGACTGTATATATCGGTTGATATCGGTATCGGTTGATATCGGTATCGGTAATTAAAGAGTTGGACAATATCGGCATATCGGATATCGGCAAAAAGCCATTATCGGACATCCCTAATAATTAGAGATGTCCGATAATATCGGTCTGCCGATGTTATCGGCCGATAAATGCGTTAAAATGTAATATCGGAAATTATCAGTATCGTTTTTTTTATTATCGGTATCGTTTTTTAAAATTTTTTTTTTATTAAATCCACATAAAAAACACAAGATACACTTACAATTAGTGCACCAACCCAAAAAACCTCCCTCCCCCATTTACACTCATTCACACAAAAGGGTTGTTTCTTTCTGTTATCAATATTCTGCTTCCTACATTATATATCAATATATATCAATACAGTCTGCAAGGGATACAGTCCGTAAGCACACATGATTGTGCGTGCTGCTGCTCCACTAATAGTACTAACCTTTAACACTTCATTTTACTCATTTTCATTCATTACTAGTTTCTATGTAACTGTTTTTATATTGTTTTACTTTCTTTTTTATTCAAGAAAATGTTTTTAATTTATTTATCTTATTTTATTTTTTATTAAAAAGTACCTTATCTTCACCATACCTGGTTGTCCAAATTAGGCATAATAATGTGTTAATTCCACGACTGTATATATCGGTTGATATCGGTATCGGTAATTAAAGAGTTGGACAATATCGGCATATCGGATATCGGCAAAAAGCCATTATCGGACATCCCTAATAATTAGAGATGTCCGATAATATCGGTCTGCCGATGTTATCGGCCGATAAATGCGTTAAAATGTAATATCGGAAATTATCGGTATCGTTTTTTTTTATTATCGGTATCGTTTTTTTTTTTTTTTATCTTCACCATACCTGGTTGTCCAAATTAGGCATAATAATGTGTTAATTCCACGACTGCATATATCGGTTGATATCGGTATCGGTTGATATCGGTATCAGTAATTAAAGAGTTGGACAATATCGGATATCGGCAAAAAGCCATTATCGGACATCCCTAGTAATAATCAATCAAAAACGGTACTATACTCTGTTTTTTTTAACGGGCATGACTGCGCGTCGACATCACGTCATGACATTGCTAGTTTTAGGAGCAGAGGAGCATGTTGGGCAGCGCACACACACAGAGTACTTACAAGCAGACACAGTGTGTATACAGAAAAGGGAGAATGGACGCATTTTGGTGTAAAAAGTCAAGATAAAGGTGAAGTTATAACACTGAAACACCCTCAGGAAGACGTGGCTAGCTAGCTGGCAGCTAACGTCCATCCGCAGTGTTTTAGCTACTTCTAAATCACTAATCCTCAAAAAAAGTGAGTTTCATACAAGTAGCATTATCACTGGAGGACGAGGAGTAGCTAAACATGCTTCACTACACACCGTAGGAGGATACAATAGCTCACCACCGTCACAATGTAAACAAATGCCATGGGTGGATCTACACCTGACATCTACTGTAATGATACAGTACAATAGTCGATATTACTATGATTACATCGATATTTTTTAGCATCACAAAATCTTTTTTTCTTTTTTTCAAATTCATATGTTTATAAAGTCAGTAAATATGTCCCTGGACACATGAGGACTTTGAATATGACCAATGTATGATCCTGTAACTACTTGGTATCACATCCATACCTAAATGTGTGGTATCATCCACAACTCATGTCAAGTATCAAAGAAGAGAAGAATGAGTGATTATAACACTGAAACACCCTCAGGAAGAGCTGCTTTAAGACGTGGCTAGCTAGCTGGCGGCTAACGTCCATCCGCAGTGTTTTAGCTACTTCTAAATCACTAATCCTAAAAAAAAGTGAGTTTCTTACAAGTAACATTATCACTGGAGGACGAGGAATAGCTAAACATGCTTCACTACACACCGTAGGAGGATACAATAGCTCATCCACTGTAATGATACCAAGTATAAGAGCGTATCTAGTCAATACTACTATGATTACATCGATATTTTTTATTATCACAAAATCTTTTGTCTTTTTTATTGTTTAAAAACTCAGTAAATATGTCCCTGGACACATGAGGACTTTGAATATGACCAATGTATGATCCTGTAACTACTTGGTATCACATCCATACCTAAATGTGTGGTATCATCCAAAACTAATGTCAAGTATCAAAGAAGAGAAGAATAAGTGATTATTAGTGTAGATTAGGGATGTCCGATAATGGCTTTTTGCCGATATCCGATATTCCGATATTGTCCAACTCTTTAATTACCGATACCGATATCAACCGATATCAACCGATATATACAGTCGTGGAATTAACACATTATTATGCCTAATTTGGACAACCAGGTATGGTGAAGATAAGGTACTTTTTAAAAATAATAATAAAATAAGATAAATAAATTAAAAACATTTTCTTGAATAAAAAAGAAAGTAAAACAATATAAAAACAGTTACATAGAAACTAGTAATTAATGAAAATGAGTAAAATGAAGTGTTAAAGGTTAGTACTATTAGTGGAGCAGCAGCACGCACAATCATGTGTGCTTACGGACTGTATCCCTTGCAGACTGTATTGATATATATTGATATAT
This sequence comes from Entelurus aequoreus, assembly GCF_033978785.1. Lineage (NCBI taxonomy): Eukaryota > Metazoa > Chordata > Actinopteri > Syngnathiformes > Syngnathidae > Entelurus > Entelurus aequoreus. The sequence continues at coordinate 93,993,162 of NC_084733.1, forward strand.
CATGTAGGAAGCAGAATATTAATAACAGAAAGAAATGGGGGGAGGGAGGTTTTTTGGCTTGGTGCACTAATTGTAAGTGTATCTTGTGTTTTTTATGTGGATTTAATAAAAAAAACAACAACAAAAAACAAAAAAAACAACAAAAAAAACGATACAGATAATTAAAAAAACGATATCGATAATTTCCGATATTACATTTTAATGCATTTATCGGCCGATAATATCCCTAGTGTAGATAGAACATGTTAAAAGTGTAGATAAAACATTTTAAAACAGAAAGTAAGCAGATATTAACAGTAAATGAACAAGTAGATGAATAATACATTTTTTACAGTTTGTCCC
>NC_084733.1:94001003-94162499 GCF_033978785.1 Entelurus aequoreus
CACACGCAGGAAACGGTGGCTGCTATTTCCAAAAGCTCGGTCGGCACTTTGCCGGAGAAACAGCTTCTGTCACCTGGAGGATACAGAGGGCGCTCAAAGAGGTCACCCAAAGGCCGGAGAGATGGTCCTTGATGAGTCCTTGCGGGAAATGTCAAATACAAAGCAGCACCAAGAGAGCAGGGAGTCGTTTCTTCATGAAAGGTTTCAGTTTCAGTCCCCGATGATCTCAGGTGACTATGAGTCAGACAAAAGTGTTAAAAGGACTGAAGAGAAGACGAGTGCAGGCCTGCATAGACACTAAGGATAGGGAAGGAAGGTCAGGTCAGGGGAAACTGGAAGTGGAGCAGCTGTAATATTTTTGGTGAGAAAGAGGAGAGCAGTCAGTCAGTCAGTCAGTCAGTCAGTCAGTCAGTCAGTCAGTCAGTCAGTTAGTCCGTCAGTCAGTCAGTTAGTCCGTCAGTCAGTCAGTCAGTCAGTCAGTCAGTCAGTCAGTCAGTCAGTCAGTCAGTTAGTCCGTCAGTCAGTTAGTCAGTCAGTCAGTCAGTCAGTCAGTCAGTCAGTCAGTCAGTTAGTCAGTCAGTCAGTCAGTCAGTCAGTCAGTCAGTCAGTCAGTCAGTCAGTCAGTCAGTCAGTCAGTCAGTCAGTCAGTCAGTCAGTCAGTCAGTCAGTCAGTCAGTTAGTCCGTCAGTCAGTCAGTTAGTCCGTCAGTCAGTCAGTCAGTCAGTCAGTCAGTCAGTCAGTCAGTCAGTCAGTCAGTCAGTTAGTCCGTCAGTCAGTCAGTCAGTCAGTCAGTCAGTCAGTCCGTCAGTCAGTCAGTTAGTCCGTCAGTCAGTCAGTCAGTCAGTCAGTCAGTCAGTCAGTCAGTCAGTCAGTCAGTCAGTTAGTCCGTCAGTCAGTCAGTCAGTCAGTCAGTCAGTCAGTCAGTCAGTCAGTCAGTTAGTCAGTCAGTCAGTCAGTCAGTCAGTCAGTCAGTCAGTCAGTCAGTCAGTCAGTCAGTCAGTCAGTCAGTCAGTCAGTCAGTCAGTCAGTCAGTCAGTCAGTCAGTTAGTCAGTTAGTCCGTCAGTCAGTCAGTTAGTCCGTCAGTCAGTCAGTCAGTCAGTCAGTCAGTCAGTCAGTCAGTCAGTCAGTCAGTCAGTCAGTTAGTCCGTCAGTCAGTCAGTCAGTCAGTCAGTCAGTCAGTCAGTCAGTCAGTCAGTCAGTCAGTCAGTCAGTCAGTCAGTCAGTCAGTCAGTCAGTCAGTCAGTCAGTTAGTCAGTCAGTCAGTCAGTCAGTCAGGTGACTTGCATTCCACACTCACTTTGGAACCTGGCTTCAATATTCTTATGGACAGACCCTGATCATGGTTTGGTATGTGTCCCGGTTCCAGGCTCAATTCAGTTTTGGAACAAGGAACAACATTCCTAACATACACAAAGCAAACTACAGTGTTTCCCACACATTCATTTATTTGTGGCGGCCTGCCACGAAAGAATTAAGGCCGCCACAAAAAAAAATATTTTTTTTTTTAATTTTTTATTTTTTGGGTCCTGTCCAGCTTCTCAGGCAAATCATATAGTTGATGTAGATGCCAATATAGGCTGTTCAGATTTACTTTACAAAAGAGAAGTGTAGGATCAAGATTTTTGGAGCTCTTTGTTCAGTGGATCAGATGTTTGATGAAGCTTTGTGTCTATCTACCACCACTACTGTTTTCTGTTTATTTGTTACTGACTGTGGCAGGACACCTCTGCCTCTGTTTCACTTTATGTTGCTGGTAAATAATATGCTTGTAGTAGTAGGCTAAAGTTAAATTATTTAGTATGCACTAATTAAAGGGGCAGAGCTTTAAGAGACATTTTAGCTTTTATATTTTATTAGATATATTTTTTGTAAGAACCACAATTAATAAATATATTTCAGTGAATAACTTATTGTTCAAATCTGTATATAAATATGTACATAAAGTGATGTAATTATATTGTAAAATGGATGAATGGATGGACGTTTAAAACAAAACTGTTATTATTAATTAGTAAGTATACATTTTTTGAGCCTTTTTAGAAAAAATAATATCATTGTAGTAAATGATGCAAAATACTCGATGATGTCATGGTGACCACGCCCATAGCCACGCCCCCACCGCCACAGGTATCTTGGCAGTTTATGGGAAACACTGAACTATAACCTTCTAGCCAAGAATATACAACAATTCTTCTCAACAAAAGAGGAGAAATATAATCTTAGAGGAAAATGTAATATAAAACATTTATACGCACGTACAAGACTTAACACCTTCAGCATATCAGTATGTGGAATTAAATGATGGAATGGATTAATAAACAATGTACTAATATGATCCACTTCAAGAAATTCTTCACACTTAAAGTGTTTACAAAGTACAAAGAAGAAGATAAACATTCTCAATTTATTTCATCCATCCATTCATTTTCAAAATACCGTAATTTCCGGACTATAAGCCGCACCTGACTATAAGCCGCACCAGCTAAATTTAGGGGAAAATACAGATTGCTCCATGTATAAGCCGCACCCGACTATAAGCCGCAGGGTTTTGATGTGTAATTAGCGTAGTATATAGTGTAATTAGCGTAGTATATAGTGTAATTAGTGTAGTATATAGTGTAATTAGCGTAGTATATAGTGTAATTAGCGTAGTATATAGTGTAATTAGCGTAGTATATAGTGTAATTAGTGTAGTATATAGTGTAATTAGCGTAGTATATAGTGTAATTAGCGTAGTATATAGGGGTTCCTGCTACCACGGAGGGGATTGTCGGGACAGAGATGACTGTTTGGGAACGCAAAGCGTCCCATTTATTAACAATAAATCTTTCAATCATTCAATCAAACTTTCACATCTTTGACATGGCAAACAGCATTCGTGCAGAGTACAAATAATACAACGCTGCAAAGTAATACAAAGTGCTCGCCTGTACGTTATCAAAATAACCATAAAAGTCAGTCTTTAATCATTGTGTCATCGTCTTCCTCCTGCGTACTAAAACCACAGAAATCCTCTTCGTCGTGTCGGAGAAGAACAGGCCGTATATAAGCCGCACCCTTGTATAAGCCGCAGGGACCAGAACGAGGGGAAAAAGTAGCGGCTTATAGTCCGGAAATTACGGTAATCTTACTCATCTCACCATATGAAATATAACTTACTTCACCAAGTATTATTTATTTATTTATTTTTATTGTGATTACTTACGGAGTATATTGTGAATAAATTGAGAACAGGAAGTGAAGTGAAGTGAATTATATTTTATATAGCGCTTTTTCTCCAGTGACTCAAAGCGCTTTACATAGTGAAACCCAATATCTAAGTTACATTTAAACCAATGTGGGTGGCACTGGGAGCAGGTGGGTAAAGTGTCTTGCCCAAGGACACAACGGCAGTGACTAGCATGGCGGAAGCGGGGATCGAACCTGGAACCCTCAAGTTGCTGGCACGGCCACTCTACCAACCGAGCTATACCGCCCCACAAGTGAACAAAAGTGTTAGCAACTGTTATGTAAAAGAAAAGGGGTAGGATTAAATAAGCTCTGCTTCTTCCTACTCCTTTTCCAACATGTTGAAAAGACAAACTGGAAATTGTGATGTATCATGTTGTATGCGTGCATGTGTGATGTATCATGTTGTATGCGTGCATGTGTGATGTATCATGTTGTATGCGTGCATGTGTGATGTATCATGTTGTATGCGTGCATGTGTGATGCATCATGTTGTATGCATGCATGTGTGATGTATCATGTTGTATGCGTGCATGTGTGATGTATCATGTTGTATGCGTGCATGTGTGATGCATCATGTTGTATGCATGCATGTGTGATGTATCATGTTGTATGCATGCATGTGTGATGTATCATGTTGTATGCATGCATGTGTGATGTATCATGTTGTATGCGTGCATGTGTGATGTATCATGTTGTATGCGTGCATGTGTGATGCATCATGTTGTATGCGTGCATGTGTGATGTATCATGTTGTATGCATGCATGTGTGATGTATCATGTTGTATGCGTGCATGTGTGATGTATCATGTTGTATGCATGCATGTGTGATGTATCATGTTGTATGCATGCATGTGTGATGTATCATGTTGTATGCATGCATGTGTGATGTATCATGTTGTATGCGTGCATGTGTGATGTATCATGTTGTATGCATGCATGTGTGATGTATCATGTTGTATGCATGCATGTGTGATGTATCATGTTGTATGCATGCATGTGTGATGTATCATGTTGTATGCGTGCATGTGTGATGTATCACGTTGTATGCGTGCATGTGTGATGTATCATGTTGTATGCGTGCATGTGTGATGTATCACGTTGTATGCGTGCATGTGTGATGTATCATGTTGTATGTGTGCATGTGTGATGTATCATGTTGTATGCGTGCATGTGTGATGTATCATGTTGTATGCGTGCATGTGTGATGTATCATGTTGTATGCGTGCATGTGTGATGTATCATGTTGTATGCGTGCATGTGTGATGTATCATGTTGTATGCGTGCATGTGTGATGTATCATGTTGTATGCGTGCATGTGTGATGTATCATGTTGTATGCGTGCATGTGTGATGCATCATGTTGTATGCATGCATGTGTGATGTATCATGTTGTATGCATGCATGTGTGATGCATCATGTTGTATGCATGCATGTGTGATGTATCATGTTGTATGCGTGCATGTGTGATGTATCATGTTGTATGCGTGCATGTGTGATGTATCATGTTGTATGCATGCATGTGTGATGTATCATGTTGTATGCATGCATGTGTGATGTATCATGTTATATGCGTGCATGTGTGATGTATCATGTTGTATGCATGCATGTGTGATGTATCATGTTGTATGCGTGCATGTGTGATGTATCATGTTGTATGCATGCATGTGTGATGTATCATGTTGTATGCGTGCATGTGTGATGTATCATGTTGTATGCGTGCATGTGTGATGTATCATGTTGTATGCGTGCATGTGTGATGTATCATGTTGTATGCATGCATGTGTGATGTATCATGTTGTATGCGTGCATGTGTGATGTATCATGTTGTATGCGTGCATGTGTGATGTATCACGTTGTATGCGTGCATGTGTGATGTATCATGTTGTATGCGTGCATGTGTGATGTATCACGTTGTATGCATGCATGTGTGATGTATCATGTTGTATGCGTGCATGTGTGATGTATCATGTTGTATGCGTGCATGTGTGATGTATCATGGTGTATGCGTGCATGTGTGATGTATCATGTTGTATGCGTGCATGTGTGATGTATCATGTTGTATGCGTGCATGTGTGATGCATCATGTTGTATGCGTGCATGTGTGATGTATCATGTTGTATGCGTGCATGTGTGATGCATCATGTTGTATGCGTGCATGTGTGATGCATCATGTTGTATGCGTGCATGTGTGATGTATCATGTTGTATGCGTGCATGTGTGATGCATCATGTTGTATGCGTGCATGTGTGATGTATCATGTTGTATGCGTGCATGTGTGATGTATCATGTTGTATGCGTGCATGTGTGATGTATCAAGTTGTATGCGTGCATGTGTGATGTATCATGTTGCATGCATGCATGTGTGATGTATCATGTTGTATGCGTGCATGTGTGATGTATCATGTTGTATGCGTGCATGTGTGATGTATCATGTTGTATGCGTGCATGTGTGATGTATCATGTTGTATGCATGCATGTGTGATGTATCATGTTGTATGCGTGCATGTGTGATGTATCATGTTGTATGCGTGCATGTGTGATGTATCATGTTGTATGCGTGCATGTGTGATGTATCATGTTGTATGCATGCATGTGTGATGTATCATGTTGTATGCGTGCATGTGTGATGTATCATGTTGTATGCGTGCATGTGTGATGTATCACGTTGTATGCGTGCATGTGTGATGTATCATGTTGTATGCGTGCATGTGTGATGTATCACGTTGTATGCCTGCATGTGTGATGTATCATGTTGTATGCGTGCATGTGTGATGTATCATGTTGTATGCGTGCATGTGTGATGTATCATGGTGTATGCGTGCATGTGTGATGTATCATGTTGTATGCGTGCATGTGTGATGCATCATGTTGTATGCGTGCATGTGTGATGTATCATGTTGTATGCGTGCATGTGTGATGTATCATGTTGTATGCGTGCATGTGTGATGTATCAAGTTGTATGCGTGCATGTGTGATGTATCATGTTGTATGCATGCATGTGTGATGTATCATGTTGTATGCATGCATGTGTGATGTATCATGTTGTATGCGTGCATGTGTGATGTATCATGTTGTATGCGTGCATGTGTGATGTATCATGGTGTATGCGTGCATGTGTGATGTATCATGTTGTATGCGTGCATGTGTGATGTATCATGTTGTATGCGTGCATGTGTGATGTATCATGTTGTATGCATGCATGTGTGATGTATCATGTTGTATGCGTGCATGTGTGATGTATCATGTTGTATGCGTGCATGTGTGATGTATCACGTTGTATGCGTGCATGTGTGATGTATCATGTTGTATGCGTGCATGTGTGATGTATCACGTTGTATGCCTGCATGTGTGATGTATCATGTTGTATGCGTGCATGTGTGATGTATCATGTTGTATGCGTGCATGTGTGATGTATCATGGTGTATGCGTGCATGTGTGATGTATCATGTTGTATGCGTGCATGTGTGATGTATCATGTTGTATGCGTGCATGTGTGATGTATCATGTTGTATGCGTGCATGTGTGATGTATCATGTTGTATGCATGCATGTGTGATGTATCATGTTGTATGCATGCATGTGTGATGTATCATGTTGTATGCATGCATGTGTGATGTATCATGTTGTATGCATGCATGTGTGATGTATCATGTTGTATGCATGCATGTGTGATGTATCATGTTGTATGCGTGCATGTGTGATGTATCATGTTGTATGCGTGCATGTGTGATGTATCATGTTGTATACATGCATGTGTGATGTATCATGTTGTATACATGCATGTTCCAAATAAACAAACTCAACTCTACATGAAATTGCAAAGCTTTTGTGTCTAATGATGTTTGAAATGAAACATAAAAAGTGTCTGCCAGGTAATCATTTAAAGACTTTGAGAGATGTGGGGGGGGGAAATGATGCATTTTGTGCGTTAAAGATGCTAAAACCTTCCATGCCTGGCTTTTTGTCTGCCTTTAGGCACACTCGAGCAGCACAAATATAATATCTAGCACTTTTCCTCGGCTCCTTCTAACTACTGTAGTCTTCACGTTTGAATCCCCCTAAACTCCAGTTCCAACAAAAAGTAGTTGAACTGGCAGGGAGGAGACATTGAATGCTAAATAAAAGTACTTCCTAGCATTAGAGTTCCGACTAAACAGGATGTGTTACCTCATGCGGCTCAGCCACAAATACAGTATTGACCCTGAATATGAGACTCTTGGTCAAGACTTGTCATCATGTTTTTAAAATGTCATTGATCATATTTTAGTCATCGCGGTGTTACCCAAACAATAATATGTACTTCATAACAATATCTCATGTCTATCTTATAAAAATAATGTGGTAATTCCTGGAATTGGAAACTTTTGTTCATTGAAGTGTGTTGCTTCTGAACTGAGATGACAATTGATTTTGAATGGAAACATCAGCCCAAGAATTAAATCAAATTTAATTTTTGTAATATTCACATCACTTGTATCAATAGCAAAGTGAAAAAAAATAGTAAAAAATACCAAAGTGACTTTCTCTTTGGTGAGCATGTGTGACAGAACCCCGTAATTCTAACTTCAGTTTACTCTAAAAAAAAAAAAATACTTTTTTGCTACCGCTCCGAGCGAAACTGGGGAATAAAAACATCATGATTGTCTAAACCAGGGATGTCCAAAGTGCGGCCCGGGGGCCATTTGCGGCCCGCAGGTCATTTTTTAACGGCCCCAGAGCACATTGAAAAAATACGATTAAAAAAAATTAAAAACATAAAAAGTGGTATAAAAGAGCAAACAGGTGAAATGTAACAAGAACATGTTTACTTTAATATGTTTACTTTAATAACACAAATCTGCCATGCAGGCTGTTTCTTTCTTTAAAAAATAATAATGAATCAAAAATCAATGTCATTATGAATTATTGACCTATTCAAAGCTCTAATTACGTCACGTTAAATATCCCACTTTGATATATTTTTGGGGGGAAATGTTGCATATTTTGTGTTTGCCATATAAAAAACTAAGATTTATTTTCTTTAGGGCCTAAAATGAACAAACAAAAAACACAAACAACAATAAAAGTTATAATTGACGGATAGATCTGAAGTTGATCTCGAGACTATTGTGTTAAAAGGAAACAGTAAAAAAAAAAAAAGGTAATTAATTTTTAACACTTTAACGAGTAGGACCCTTTTGGATCCCCAATAAGTTTGTGGGGCTTTTTTTTTTTTTCAATGTTGTTATGAGTCATTGACCTTTTTAAGGCTCCAATTATTATATAATCTCAAATATTCCCCTTATAAATGTTATTGGTTGAAAATATTGCAAATTTTGTGTTTTTTCCATTAAAAAACTGGGTTTTCTTTGACAAAAAGGGCATACAACTTGAATATTTAACAACTTTATTTTGACAGATAGACCTAATGTTGATCTAGAGATGTAAACCTTGAATAATAATAATAATAATAATAATAATAATAAAAATAATAATACTGAATAATGACACATTTTTTATATTTTTTGGACCAAAAACCCTTTGGGGTCCCCGGGATCAAGCCTGAGTGGAGGCCTAAATGTATATTTTTTATACATATATTGTATTGGTTTTTGAAATAAAAAATATCAAAATGGCCCCCGCTTGCTTTGATTTTTCAGTGTGCGGCCCTCAGTGGAAAAAGTTTGGACACCCCTGCTCTAAACCCTAAGGCAAGATGTTGAAATATTCCAAACTGCAAAGGCTGCCGAAGCAGAAGCAGAGTCCTCTGCCTTGTGTCTGACTAGCATTGTTAGCCGGCTGGAGAGTCACAGAGCCATCTTGACTGACACTTCTGCGGCTGTGGAATCCAGATTGGACAAAATACAGACCAGCGTAACAGAACATGAACAACGTCTCCATCCTTTGGAAGCCAATGCTGAACTGAATATTCAGCGAAGTCAAGCACCAGAAGACAGATAGAAGTTAGCGACACTAGACTGTGGACTTAGACAGACGGAGCCACAGGAATAACATCCGACTAATTGGCCTAATTGAGGCACGCAGGCCCACTAGCTTTTTCTCCGACCTCCCAGTTGAATTGTTTGGCGACAAGACCCTTTAATCTCCCCCCAAACTGGATCGCACGCACAGGGCACTCATCGCTGAAACACAACCCAGGTCGCGGCCACGGCCTGTAATCATCCATCTCCGTCGCTACCAGACCAAGAACCTGATAATACGGGAAGTAGCGTGACGTCACAGGAGCTAGTATTCCTCACAATTCCCCGTTGTTTACAATGGAGCGAGAGAGATTCGGACCGAGAAAGTGACGATTACCCCATTAATTTGAGCCAGGATGAAAGATTCGTAGATGAGGAACGTTACAGTGAAGGACTTGAGAGGCAGTGCAGGACGTATCTTTTTTCACTCTGACCGTAACTTAGGTACAAGATGGCTCATTAGATTCCACACTCTCTCCTTTTTCTATTGTGGATCACGGATTTGTATTTTAAAGCACCTGGGATACTATATCCTCTTGAAAATGAGAGTCCAGAACGCCAAATGGACATTTAAAGTGACTTTTATCTCCACGACAATACATCGGTGACACACTTAGCTACTGAGCTAACGTGATAGCATCGTTCTCAAATGAAGATAGAAACAAAATAAATAAACCCCTGACTGGAAGGATAGACAGAAGATCAACAATACTATTAAACCATGTACATGTAACTACACGGTTAAAAATTCTCAGCCTAGTAAGGCTTAACTATGCTGTTGCTAACGACGCTAAGGCTAATTTAGCAACTTAGCAACCAGACCTCACAGAACTATGATAAAAACATTAGCGCTCCACCTACGCCAGCCAGCCCTCATCTTCCCATCAACAGCCGTGCTCACCTGTGTTCCAGCGATCAACGGCGCGACGAAGGACTTCATCCGTGGGTTTGGCAGCTAGCATCGGCTAGGCGTCTGCTATCAGGGTAAGTAGTCCTTGTTGTGTTGCTGTAAGTATTGTACTTAGCCGCTAATACACCGATCGATCTCACCTACAACGTTCTTCTTTGCAGCCTCCATTGTTCATTAAACAAATTGCAACAGATTCACCAACACAGATGTCCACAATACTGTGGAATTTTGTTGAAGAAAACAAGAGTTTTTTCTATTGGATACAATGTGTACCAATACTTCTGCTTCAACCATCAACGTCACGCGCATTTTGTGTATTGTGTCCAATAGGGCCCAAACACTTCCGTGCATTTTATGACGTCACGCGCATAAATCATATCCAAAGGAGATTTTCAACCGGAAGTTTAGCGGGAAATGTAAAATGTCACTTTCTAAGTTAACCCGGCCGTATTGGCATGTGTTGCAATGTTAAGATGTCATCATTGATATATAAACTATCAGACTGCGTGCTCGCTAGTAGTGGCTTTCAGTAGGACTTTAACCCTCTGAAGTCCAAGAGGCCATTAACACGCAGTGGGTAATCACCAAGTCCTGAAGGGCATCTTGTGGTGTTTTTCAACCATGTTTTGTCCTGCTTGTATCACCAGGGCACCTTGCCACCCACTTCTTTATCTCTCACTCAAGCTGGGCGTCCGACCGCCCAACGTGGGTCCTTGCTGTTGACGTAGAAATGTTAGCTAATGGCCACGGTAATCTCAGAAGATCAGACAGGATTCATAAAGGTAAGAGACACTTTTCCAGCTTCTCTGGACGTCCTCTTCTACTGAGCCTGAGGCCGTAATATGTCTCCATGTCTCGATGCCGAGGACAGGGTGGAGTGAGCTTACTGTATCTTTCCCCCCCACTTTGGTTAGGTTTTAGTGGCAGCTTCATGTCCTGGATTAAACTACTCTACCCCTCCCCCGATGCATCTGTGTGCACCAACATGCAACCTTCAAGGCCCTTACCCCTTTTTCTGCAACGCTCTCCTCGCTGTTGGCCCCGCTCGCCATAAAGCTGATATCAGTTCCTTAAACGTTGGTTTGAGGGCTCAGTGGAATCAAGATGGCAGGAGTTGAACGCTCCATGCTGACCGTCTTACACCCATCCTCCCGCGCCTGAACACTTTTAGCGGTATTTCTGGATATAATGTACATATTTGGAAAAAAGCTCCATTGTTGTTTCATCTGACATCACATGGACAAAGATAAGACCTTCTGGAGGAAAGTTCTGTGGTCGGATGAAACAAAAATGGAGCTGTTTGGCCACAATACCCAGCAATATGTTTGGTGAGGCCTTTAATCCCAGGAACACTATGCCTACCGTCGAGCATGGTGGTGGTAGTATTATGCTCTGGGCCTGTTTTGCTGCCAATGGAACTGCTGCTTTAAATGGGACAATGAAAAAGGAGGATTAGCTCCAAATTCAAGTCTTTTAACATTTTCTACAAAAAAAAATTCCTGCTTTTCCCAAAATTCACACATTTTCATGAAATTCCCATTGACGTTTTTCAAAGTTCCACAATTTTTCATCCGATTCAAACTAGGGATGTCCGATAATATCGGCCTGCCGATATTATCGGCCGATAAATGCGTTAAAATGTAATATCGGAAATTATCGGTATCGTTTTTTTTATTATCTGTATCGGTTTTTTTTTTATTTTTATTAAATCCACATAAAAAACACAAGATACACTTACAATTAGTGCACCAACCCAAAAAACCTCCCTCCCCCCATTTCTTTCTGTTATTAATATTCTGCTTCCTACATTATATATCAATATATATCAATACAGTCTGCAAGGGATACAGTCCGTAAGCACACATGATTGTGCGTGCTGCTGCTCCACTAATAGTACTAACCTTTAACACTTCATTTTACTCATTTTCATTAATTACTAGTTTCTATGTAACTGTTTTTATATTGTTTTACTTTCTTTTTTATTCAAGAAAATGTTTTTAATTTAGTTGTCTTATTTTTATTTTTATTTTTTTAAAAGTACCTTATCTTCCCCATAGATGGTTGTCCAAATTAGGCATAATAATGTGTTAATTCCACGACTGCATATATCGGTTGATATCGGTTGATATCGGTATCGGTAATTAAAGAGTTGGACAATATCGGAATACCGGATATCGGCAAAAAGCCATTATCGGACATCCCTAATTCAAACCAATCCAACTCCAAAATATTCAACATTTTCAAAATGGTGTGCTCTCCTTCAACGATTTAAAAAAAATTCTGTGATTTCCAAGAATTCCCACTTTTCAGGGACATTTTTTTGTTCTCTACACGTGTACGTACACTTTTGACCACCACTGTGTATCATCCAGCTTTAACCTAAAAATCATGATATAGCTATGAAGAATCCCTCAAAGTCAACAGGAAATTGCTGTTATTGTTTCATTCGGTGGTAGTCCTGCAGAAAGTATTGGCGTTTAAATAGGAGGACTGGCTGTGTGTCCAAATGACATCCAGCATCTACCCCCGGCCCTACTTCTAAATTAACAGACGAGTCAGCTGCCCCAAGTCATGGGCTACTTGGTTTGAATTCTGAGAAACTAAACCCAGTCACCCCACAACTACGACCTTCAACAACTGGGGGAAAAACAGTTGACTTAGCAAGAACTGTATTGCTTTTATCACTTTCTGCTGCAGAAACCTCAAAGTTGTCATTGAAGACGAGTCATAAAGGCAAGGCTGGAAATAATGCACTGATTAGACAGAATATACTAAAGGTTTGCATGTATTATAAGTAGGGATGGGCCTAAAGTCTATATCTAGATATATATTGCAGTCTCCTGCAATAATGATATTGTATATGTCACGATATATTATTTGGTAAATATTAGGGGTGTAACGGTACGTGTATTTGTGTTGAACCGTTTCGGTACAGGGGTATCGGTTCGGAGGTGCACCGAACGAGTTTCCACACGGACATATTAAGTAGCGTAACGCACGTTGTGTAAACAATACTCAAAATGCCGGACATGTCCGGTGAAAAGAGGATGTATTGTCAGTCTATCCTAGCCCGGTCACTGCTAGCATGCTAGCAAAAGAGGACATGTCCGGTGAAACCGATCGCTGCTAGCATGCTAGCAGCTAACGGGCTAGGATAGACTGACCATACGTCCTCTTTTGCGGAGCTGTCAGGGCGGAGTTTCTTAAACGCCTCAAAATGTCCGGCATTTTGAGTTAGGGTTGCGTGTATTTTCAATGTACGTCCAGGGTTAAGAAGGGGTTAAAAACAAAACAAACAGCAGCATTGGTGAGGGAGGGGCAGAGACAGAGAGAGAGAGAGAGAGTTATGATAAACGCGCATCTGCTTTTTATCCATAGATTTATCACATTTAATTTGTTATTATCTATAGCAGGGGTGTCAAAAGTGTGCCCCCGGAGGCCATTTGTGGCCCACAGCTAATGTTTTAAAGGCCCACGGCACATTCTAAAAATACTACTAAAAAAACAAAAACATAACAAAAGTGAAATAAAAAAGCTTAAAGGTGAAATGTCATTTAGAAAAAGTTGCAATGTTGACTAATAAAACAAAGCTGTTTTTTTTCCCTGTCAAACTGTCATTGCTCAAAACATAATATTGAATCAAAATCAATGTTATTATGAATTATTGACCTATCCAAGGTTCCCATTACTTCACATCAAATATTACACTAAGAAAAATATTTTTGGTGGAAGATTTTGCATATTTGGTGTAGGTTGTGAGTTCAAATCCCAGCCGAGTCATACCAAAGACTATAAAAATGGGAGCCATAACCTCCCTGCTTGGCACTCCGCAACAAAGGGTTGGAGTTGGGGGTTAAATCACCAAAATGATTCCCGGGCGTGGCGCCGCTGCTGCCCACTGCTCCCCAAGGGGATGGGACAAATGCAGAGGACAAATTTCACCACATCTAGTGTGTGTGTGACAATCATTGCTACTTTAATCTTAATCTTTAAAATAAATAACCAAAAAATGTATATTTTGTTGTTTTCTTACTGTACCGAAAATGAACCGAACCGTGACCTCTAAACCGAGGTATGTACCGAACCGACATGTTTGTGTACCGTTACACCCCTAGTAAATATGTAAACAAACCTTTTCAGAATGAGTCTGATTACTCTCTAGTTGTTCCATCTACACTGCTGTTAAAATGTAATAAGCATTATTCTTCTGTTGTTGACTTTCTTAGGTTTGGGTGATACTACCAATGTGGGCATCGATCCAATGCCAGCCTGCCCCACAACAAGGGGACAGTGAAAAAGAAGGAACTTATGGACCACAACTGAATAAAAATGGAGGACTCGCTCAAAGCTCTCGGGGTAAACCTCCACCATACGTGGAGACTTCCTGTGGCCTAGCTAAGGCAAACTACGTCACTAAAGTTTCACCTTCCAAAAGGCTCATTCGGAGCAAGTTTGGAAAAAGGCAAGATTGTTTTATAAATATCTCCGCCATGCTTCCGTGGCTTGATTTGACATTTTTTGGGGGCTTTTGCAGATGCCAAATACACAAAAACAAACACCAGCAGGTAAGAAAAGTTAGTTTTGCATAACAGGTCCATTTTAACTAGACCAGGGGTCAGCAACCTTTTTGAAAGCAAGAGCTACTTCTTGGGTAGTGATTAATGCGAAGGGCTACCAGTTTGATACACACTTAAATAAATTGCCAGAAATAGCCAATTTGCTCAATTTACCTTTAACTCTATGTTATTATTAATAATTAATGATATTTACACTTAATTAATCGGTTTAAAAGAGGAGAAAACACGAAAAAAAATGACAATTAATTTTGAAACATAGTTTATCTTCAATTTCGACTCTTTAAAATTCAAAATTCAACCGAAAAAAATGAGAAAAAATAGCTAATTCGAATCTTTTTTGAAAAAATTAAAAAAATAATTTATGGAACATCATTAGTAATTTTTCCTGATTAAGATACATTTTAGAATTTTGATGACATGTTTTGAAAAGGTTAAAATCCAATCTACACTTTGTTAGAATATATAACAAATTGGACCAAGCTATATTTCTAACAAAGACAAATCATTATTTCTTCTACATTTTCCAGAACAAAAATGTTAAAAGAAATTCAAAAGACTTTGAAATAAGATTTAAATTTGATTCTACAGATTTTCTAGATTTGCCAGAATAATTTTTTTGAATTTTAATCATAATAAGTTTGAAGAAATATTACACAAATATTCTTCGTGGAAAAAACAGAAGCTAAAATGAAGAATTAAATTAAAATGTATTTATTATTCTTTACAATAAAAATAAATTTACCTGAACATTGATTTCAATTGTCAGGAAAGAAGAGGAAGGAATTTAAAAGGTAAAAAGGTATATGTGTTTAAAAATCCTAAAATAATTTTTAAGGTTTTATTTTTTCTCTAAAATTGTCTTTCTGAAAGTTATAAGAAGCAAAGTAAAACATTAAAGAATTTATTTAAACAAGTGAAGATCAAGTCTTTCAAATATTTTCTTGGATTTTCAAATTCTATTTGAGTTTTGTCTCTCTTAGAATTAAAAATGTCGGGCAAAGCGAGACCAGCTTGCTAGTAAATAAATAACATTTAAAAAATAGAGGCAGCTCACTGGTAAGTGCTGATATTTGAGCTATTTTTAGAACAGGCCAGCGGGCTACTCATCTGGTCCTTACGGGCTACCTGGTGCCCGCGGGCACCGCGTTGGTGACCCCTGAACTAGACACTGATTTGTACTTTTTCATATGGCCTTCATTTTTCCATACAGGAGATGGATGAAAACAACTTCCTGAAACCCAGAGCGCACCTTTGGCGTGCTAAAAAGTGTGCTGCGTGTCACTTGAGGAGTGCTCGTTAGAAGTTGTGTGCCGCATGTTCCACAAGAGGATGACACCGCCAGGTTAGATGAGAAGGGAAAGTATTCATTATTCATGGTGACAGCACCTCTTTTAGACAGTGCACTACTTATCTGCACTGGCTATTTCTACCGGTTACTAACTTCCTGTCGTAGTTGTCATGTGACCACTTCACAAGTGATGACACAATTTGGTGTTACTCCTTGACTGTCAACTCGTCCCCGTGTTGCTCCCCCAGTAGTCATCCACTCCTTCATTCAAGTCAGACCACTCATTTACATAACACATCACTTCCTGTTGACAGCCAGAAGTCTCAAACCTTCAAATTAAAGTACAACGGGGAGAATGGACGCATTTTGGTGTAAAAAGTCAAGATAAAGGTGAAGTTATAACACTGAAACACCATCTGGCAGTGTTTTAGCTACTTCTAAATCACTAATCCTTGTCTCCATGGTGACAAATAAAGTGAGTTTCTTACAAGTATCATAATCACTGGAGGACGAGGAATAGCTAAACATGCTTCACTACACACCGTAGGAGGATACAATAGCTCACCGCCGTCACAATTTAAACAAACGCCATGGGTGGATCTACACCTGACATCCACTGTAATGATATCATCTAGTCGATACTACTATAATTACATTGATATTTTTTATCCTTTTAAAAAAACTCATATTATGTTTATAAAGTCAGTAAATATGTCCCTGGACACATGAGGACTTTGAATATGACCAATGTATGATCCTGTAACTACTTGGTATCACATCCATACCTAAATGTGTGGTATCGTCCAAAACTAATGTCAAGTATCAAAGAAGAGAAGAATAAGTGATTATTACATTTGAATAGAAGTGTAGATAGAACATGTTCAAACAGAAAATAAGCAGATATTAACAGTAAATGAACAAGTGGATGAATAATTCATTTTCTACCGCTTGTCCTTCATAATGTGTACAAAATAATAGGTGTATACACTACCGTTCAAAAGTTTGGGGTCGCCCAAACAATTTAGTGTTCGAGCCTTCATTTCTAAGAACAAGAATAGACTGTGGAGTTTCAGATGAAAGTTCTCTTTTTCTGGCCATTTTGAGCGTTAAATTGACCCCACAAATGTGATGCTCCAGAAACTCAATCTGCTCAAAGGGAGGTCCGTTTTGTAGCTTCTGTAACGAGCTAAAGTGTTTTCAGATGTGTGAACATGATTGCACAAGGCTTTTCTAATCATCAATTAGCCTTCTGAGCCAATGAGCAAACACATTGTACCATTAGAACACTGGAGTAATAGTTGCTGGAAATGGGCCTCTATACACCTATGTAGATATTGCACCAAAAAGCAGACATTTGCAGCTAGAATAGTCATTTAGCACATTAGCAATGTATAGAGTGTATTCCTTTCAAGTTAAGACTAGTTTCAAGTTATCTTCATTGAAAAATAAGGACATTTCAATGTGACCCCAAACTTTTGAACGCTAGGGTAAATGACACAATATGTTACTGTAGACTAATTAGGAGTCTTTGTTTGTTTACTTACTACTAAAAGACAAGTTGTCACTATTTTATTGAAGGACTAAATGACAATAATAAACATATGTTTCATGTACACTAACATTTGTTGTTACAATAAAGACAATAATGACATTTTTTGTGGTCCCCTTTATTTAGAAAAGTATCGAAATACATTTTGGTACCGGTACCAAAATATTGGTAATAGCAACACTGGTTAGACACGTCTCTCCGTGGTCACGGCACCACTAAAAATAGTTTGTCTGCGTTAGCGATGATAATAACAATATCGCCAATACTTGCTTAATATTCAGGTGATAAATGTAAATAGAATATTGTTGGCTGTTTATGGATGTTTTTTTAAAGGCCTACTGAAAGCCACTACTAGCGACCACGCAGTCTGATAGTTTATATATCAATGATGAAATCTTAACATTGCAACACATGCCAATACGGCCGGGTTAACTTATAAAGTGACATTTTAAAATTCCCGGGAAATATCCGGCTGAAACATCGCGGTATGATGATGTATGCGCGTGACGAAGTCCGAGTAACGGAAGTTATGGTACCCCGTAGAATCCTATACAAAAAGCTCTGTTTTCATTTCATAATTCCACAGTATTCTGGACATCTTTTGCAATTTGTTTAATGAACAATGAAGGCTGCAAAGAAGACAGTTGTAGGTGGGATCAGTGTATTAGCAGCGGACTACAGCAACACAACCAGGAGGACTTTGTTGGAGAGCAGACGCGCTAGCCGCCGACTTCACCTTGACTTCCTACGTCTCCGGGCCGCCAAACGCATCGGGTGAAGTCCTTCGTCCTTCTGCCGATCGCTGGAACGCAGGTGAGCACGGGTGTTGACGAGTAGATGAGGGCTGGCTGGCGTAGGTGGAGAGCTAATGTTTTTAGCATAGCTCTGTGAGGTCCCGTTGCTAAGTTAGCTTCAATGGCGTCGTTAGCACAGCATTGTTAACCTTCGCCAGCCTGGAAAGCATTAACCGTGTATTTACATGTCCACGGTTTAATAGTATTGTTGATTTTCTATCTATCCTTCCAGTCAGGGATTTATTTCTTTTGTTTCTATATGCAGTTAAAGCAAGATGCTATCACGTTAGCTCGTAGCTAAAGCATTTCGCCGATGTATTGTCGTGGAGATAAAAGGCACTGAATGTCCATTTGGCGTTCTGGACTCTCATTTTCAAGAGGATATAGTATCCCAGGTGGTTTAAAATACAAATCCGTGATCCACAATAGAAAAAGGAGAGTGTGGAATCCAATGAGCCAGCTTGTACCTAAGTTACGGTCAGAGCGAAAAAAGATACGTCCATCACTGTCTCTCAAGTCCTTCACTGTAACGTTCCTCATCTACGAATCTTTCATCCTCGCTCAAATTAAAGGCCTACTGAAATGATTTTTTTTAATTTAAACGGGAATAGCAGATCCATTCTATGTGTCATACTTGATCATTTCGCGATATTGCCATATTTTTGCTGAAAGGATTTAGTAGAGAAAATCGACGATAAAGTTCGCAACTTTTGCTCGCTGATAAAAAAAAGCCTTGCCTGTAGCGGAAGTAGCGTGACGTCACAGGAGCTAGTATTCCTCACAATTCCCCGTTGTTTACAATGGAGCGAGAGAGATTCGGACCGAGAAAGTGACGATTACCCCATTAATTTGAGCGAGGATGAAAGATTCGTAGATGAGGAACGTTACAGTGAAGGACTAGAGAGGCAGTGCAGGACGTATCTTTTTTCGCTCTGACCGTAACTTAGGTACAAGCTGGCTCATTGGATTCCACACCCTCTCCTTTTTCTATTGTGGATCACGGATTTGTATTTTAAACCACCTCAGATACTATATCCTCTTGAAAATGAGAGTCCAGAACGCCAAATGGACATTCAGTGCCTTTTATCTCCACGACAATACATCGGTGACACACTTAGCTACTGAGCTAGCGCGATAGCATCGTTCTCAAATGAAGATAGAAACAAAAGAAATAAACCCCTGACTGGAAGTATAGATAGAAAATCAACAATACTATTAAACCGTGGACATGTAAATACACGGTTAATGCTTTCCAGGCTGGCGAAGGTTAACAATGCTGTGCTAACGACGCCATTGAAGCTAACTTAGCAACCAGACCTAACAGAACTATGTACTCTCTCCTTTTTCTATTGTGGATCACAGATTTGTATTTTAAACCACCTGGGATACTATATCCTCTTGAAAATGAGAGTCGAGCACGCGAAATGGACATTTAAAGTGACTTATCTCCAAGACAATACATCGGTGACACACTTAGCTACTGAGCTAACGCGTAGCATCGTTCTCAAATGAAGATAGAAACCCATCAACAGCCGTGCTCACCTGCGTTCCAGCGATCGACGGCATGACGAAGGACTTCATCCGTGGCTTTGGCGGCTAGCATCGGCTAGGTGTCAGGGTAAGTAGTCCTTGTTGTGTTGCTGTAAGTATTGTAATGCCCCGCAGTGGAGAAGGAGTCACACATACGAGGAAGCGCTGCTCAATCGCTTTATTAACAAGCGGTAACTGGTTGTAGTTCAAAAAGTAACGCACACACATACACGAGCTGCTGTTAGCCACAACTCACGCTCACACACACTCAAGTTCTCCGCCAACTCACTCACGCATGCGCGTTCCCCAAACCCTTAAAGACAGTACACTAATGCAAATATCACAGATATTATAGTATTGTACTTAGCCGCTAATACACCGATCCATTCCACCTACAACGTTCTTCTTTGCAGCCTCCATTGTTCATTAAACAAATTGCAAAAGATTCACCAACACAGATGTCCAGAATACTGTGGAATTTTGTCGAAGAAAACAAGAGGCTTTTCTATCGGGTCCGATGGGGTCCAACCACTTCCGTTGCTTTTGTGACGTCACACGCATAAATCATATCCAAAGGAGTTTTTCAACCGGAAGTGTGGCGGGAATTTTAAAATGTCACTTTATAAGTTAACCCGGCCGTATTGGCATGTGTTGCAATGTTAAGATGTCATCATTGATGTATAAACTATCAGACTGCGTGGTCGCTAGTAGTGGCTTTCAGTAGGCCTTTAATGGGGTAATCGTCACTTTCTCGGTCCGAATCTCTCTCGCTCCATTGTAAACAACGGGGAATTGTGAGGAATACTAGCTCCTGTGACGTCACGCTACTTCCGCTACAGGCAAGGCTTTTTTTTATCAGCCAGCAAAAGTTGCGAACTTTATCGTCCATTTTCTCTACTAAATCCTTTCAGCAGAAATATGGCAATATCGCGAAATGATCAAATATGACACATAGAATGGATCTGCTATTCCCGTTTAAATAAATAAAAAATCATATCAGTAGGCCTTTAAAGGGCTTAATGGGCAGAATAGTGTTAGCCACCTCATACTTGCTGTATTTTACGACTTAGAATGCATGAAACATGTTGTCTTGTCTTACACAGGGTTGTGTTTTGACCACAGCCACACTGTGGTGGCCCACATCTGTTGACTGAGCTATTTATTAACTCCAGTAGATGGGAAGGACTAATGGAAAGACTTAATTGCCTTGTATTGCCCAGGAGTGGAAGAGTCTTTCACGGCTCACTTGAATTAGCAGCTGAAGCACATTCTCCGACTCAGGATCACATCTGTTGGCAGCTTCTTACTATCTCAGCCAAAGAACTTGGAATAAACACTAAATGAAGGGGTTAATAAATCACCTGTGGAGGTAATCTGCTCTGACGACGCCTTGCTGAACTGAAGAAAACATTAGCATCAATCTAAGAAGGGAGAGTTGACTGAGCAGGTACAAATATTCAACACTTATTCAGCAAAAATGCTTCTTAGCTTCTGAAGCTTACACATTCTCCTGTCATATGTTGCAATATCCCGGCGTTTGGCCTCGAGTCTTCTTTTTAGGTAAGCTACTAAGAATACAAAGCTTACGACGTTATTAACATTCCGTGCTGCAAATATTGTGACTTGCAAGTGTTTCTTTGCAGTTCTTCTTGTAGTTACAATGTACAACTTACACTATTTCCCCTCACTAAAGAGCGCACCATCATACCCACTAAAGCAGGGGTCACCAACACGGTGCCCGCGGGCACCAGGTAGCCCGTAAGGACCAGATGAGTAGCCCGCTAAAAATAGCTGAAATAGCAGCACTTACCAGTGAGCTGACTCTATTTTTTTAAATTGTATTTATTTACTAGCAAGCTGGTCTCGCTTTGCCCGACATTTTTAATTCTAAGAGAGACAAAACTCAAATAGAATTTGAAAATCCAAGAAAATATTTTAAAGACTTGGTCTTCTTTTGTTTAAATAAATTCATAAATTTTTTTTTACTTTGCTTCTTATAACTTTCAGAAAGACAATTTTAGAGAAAAAATACAACCTTAAAAATGATTTTAGGATTTTTAAACACATATACCTTTTTACCTTTTAAATTCCTTCCTCTTCTTTCCTGACAATTTAAATCAATGTCCAAGTAATCTTTTTTTTTTTAATTATTGTAAAGAATAATAAATACATTTTAATTTAATTCTTCATTTTAGCTTCTTTTTTTTTCGACGAAGAATATTTGTGAAATATTTCTTCAAACTTATTATGATTAAAATTCAAAAAAATGATCCTGGCAAATCTAGAAAATCTGTAGAATCAAATTTAAATCTTATTTCAAAGTCTTTTGAATTTCTTTTAAAAATTTTGTTCTGGAAAATCTAGAAGAAATAATGATTTGTCTTTGTTAGAAATATAGCTTGGTCTAATTTGTTATATATTCTAACAAAGTGTAGATTGGATTTGAACATATTTAAAACATGTCATCAAAATTCTAAAATTAATCTTAATCAGGAAAAATTACTAATGATGTTCCATAAATTCTTTTTTAAAATTTTTCTCTTCTTTTTTTCGGTTGAATTTAGAATTTTAAAGAGTCGAAATTGAAGATAAACTATGTTTCAAAATGTAATTGTCATTCTTTTCGTGTTTTCTCCTCTTTTAAACCGTTCAATTAAGTGTAAATATCATTAATTATTAATAATAACATAGAGTTAAAGGTAAATTGAGCAAATTGGCTATTTCTGGCAATTTATTGAAGTGTGTATCAAACTGGTAGCCCTTTGCATTAATCACTACCCAAGAAGTAGCTCTTGCTTTCAAAAAGGTTGGTGACCCCTGCACTAAAGTGTACAAAAGCTAAAAGCAGTGAAGTTGTCAAGTTGTGTAAAAGGTAAATAAAAAGAGAATACAACAAATCCTTTTCAACTTATATTCAATAGAATAGACTGCAAAGACAAGATATTTCATGTTGGAACTGGTACATTTTGTTATTTGTTGCAAATATTAGCTCATTTGGACTTTGATGCCTGCAACATGTTTCCAAAAAGCTGGCACAAGTGGCAAAAAAGAGTGAGAAAGTTGAGGAATGCTCGTCAAAGACTTATTTGGAACATCCCACAGGTGAACAGGCTAATTGGGAACAGGTGGGTGCCATGATTGGGTATAAAAGCAGCTTCACAAACAAGGACGGGGGCGAGGGTCACCACTTTGTCAACAAATGCCTGAGCAAATTGTTGAAGGACAACATTTCTCAACAAGGAATTGAGGGATTTCACCATCTACGCTCCGTAATATCATCAAAAGGTTCGGAGAATGTGGAGAAATCACTGCAGGTAAGCCATGATATTACACACCTTGGATCCTTCAGGCTGTACTGCATCAAAAAGCCACATCGGTGTGTAAAGGATATCACCACATGGGCTCAGGAACACTTCAGAACACCACTGTCGGTAACTACAGTTGGTTGCTACATCTGTAAGTGCAAGTTAAAACTCTACTATGCAAAGCCAAAGCCGTTTATCAACAACACCCAGAAACACAGCTGGCTTCGCTGGGCCCGAGATCATCTAAGATGGACTGATGCAAAGTGGAAAAGTGTTCTGCGGTCTGACGAGTCCACATTTCAAATTGTTTTTGGAAACTGTGGACCAAAGAGGAAAAGAACCATGGGGACTGTTCTAGGGTGAAAGTGTAAAAGGTGTGATGGTATGGGGGTGTATTAGTGGTCAAGACATGTTCTAGGGTGAAAGTGTAAAAGGCAGCATGTGTGATGGTATGGGGGTGTATTAGTGGTCAAGACATGGGTAACTTACACATCTGTGAAGGCACCATTAATGCTGAAAGGTACATACAGCTTTTGGAGCAACATATGTTGTTATCATGGACGCCCCTGCTTATTTCAGCAAGACGATGCCAAGCCAGGTGTTACAACAGTCATAGTAAAAGAGTGCGGGTACTAGACTGGCCTGCCTGCAGTCCAGACATTGAGGCTAAAATATGAGAAGGGAGACTGTTGAACAACTTAAGCTGTACATCAAGCAAGAATGGGAAAGAATTCCACTTCAAAAATGTGTCTCCTCACTTCCCAAACCTTTACTGAGTGTTGTTAAAAGGAAAGGCCATGTAACACACTGGTAAAAATGCCTTTTTTGCAATGTGTTGCTGCCATTACATTCTAACTTCATGATTATTTGCAAAAAACATGAAATATCTTGTCTTTGCAGTCTATTCAATTGAATATAAGTTGAAAAGGATTTGTTGTATTCTCTTTTTATTTACCTTTTACACAACGTGACAACTTCACTGGCTTTTGGAGTTTTGTAATCTTTGATGGAGTGAGACCTTTACTATTCCTGTGCTGTGACAGTGATGTAGTTCCTGGTAAAGCACAAAGAGCCTGGCTGGCCACACCCCAAAAAGGGCCTCACAGATCCACAGACAAACATCTGGCTGCTGATGGATCACAGTTGCATTGGTAAGCGTTCCTGCACTGAATGTCTCCAGCAGCTGGAAGCCATTGAGGGTGGCGGCCTGGTTGGTTGGAGGCGACAGTAAGCGAGGACGTACAGCACATGCTGACGCGGCAACTTCCAATACTTCTACCGGGTGTGTTTCTGCCCTCCAAAAGCAGGAAGTGAGAACCCTGCGACTGATGACACAGCACCGACTTGGGGAAGTGGGAGGATGAGATTCATGACCTTGGTGCTGGTTCTGCTCGCAGTCGCTACCGTCGGTCCACGTGTGAAACATTACACGGGAATGATGTGAGCTGTGTGAGAGAGACAGGAAGTAGGAGGTGTGTGTGGGTGTGCTCACCACTGATTGGGGGATGACAGCGCAGACCCTTTTTACACGAAACAAATCCACAACTGTACCCCACTTCATGGACATCTTTATTCTCAGTGCTATCTGCTTGCAAAATAACATTGTAAACACGTTATTTTCACTCCAGTGAAAAGGCGCACGTGTACACACCCCAAAAGCAGTGAAGTTGTCACCTTGTGTAAAAGGTAAATAAAAAGAGAATACAACAAATCCTTTTCAACTTATATTCAATTGAATAGACTGCAAAGACAAGATATTTCATGTTCACACTCAGAAACTTTCTTATTTTTGGCAAGTAATCATGAAGTTAGAATGTAATGGCAGCAACACGTTGCAAAAAAGGCATTTTTACCAGTGTGTTACATGGCCTTTCCTTTTAACAACACTCAGTAAAGGTTTGGGAAGTGAGGAGACACATTTTTGAAGTGGAATTCTTTCCCATTCTTGCTTGATGTACAACTTAAAGGCCTACTGAGAGCCACTACTAGCGACCACGCAGTCTGATAGTTGATATATCAATGATGAAATCTTACTAAGGCTGCAGCTAACGATTATTTTTCTATCGATTAATCTATAGATTATTTTTTCGATTAATCTGTAAATCTATAGATTTTTTTCCCCAGATTAATCTATAGATTATTTTTCCTTTTACCGATTATTTTTTTTATTCAAAATGAAGATGAAAAAATAAATGTAGGCCCGTTTTTTCAAAAGGCATGGCTTTTATTTACAAAAAAAAAAGAAGTATGGCCACTCAGTCAACATTGACAACAACACAACTAAATATTCTGTAACAATGTAAACATTTAAAACTTTTAACACTCAACAAAATTAAAAGTAGCTTATTTGCTTTTTAATGTGCAAATATAAAAGTCAAGATCCAGTGCAAATCTTAATATTCTGCAATAGCATAAGCATTTCAAAAGTAAAAGTATTGCTTATTTTGCTTTAAAATGTGCAAAAATAAAGATAAACATCCACTACAAAAAAGTGCAAAACGAAATATTCTGTAACAACAGTGTAAACATTTCAACAAAAGTGAAAGTATTGCTTATTTGCTAAAATGTGCAAAAATAGGAGACCAAACTACTAACTTGTAGTCATGTGCAGGGGACCAAACAAACCAAACTACTAACTTGTAGTCATGTGCAGGGGACCAAACAAACCAGACTACTAACTTGTAGTCATGTGCAGGGGACCAAACAAACCAAACTACTAACTTGTAGTCATGTGCAGGGGACCAAACAAACCAAACTACTAACTTGTAGTCATGTGCAGGGGACCAAACAAACCAAACTACTAACTTGTAGTCATGTGCAGGGGACCAAACAAACCAAACTACTAACTTGTAGTCATGTGCAGGGGACCAAACAAACCAAACTACTAACTTGTAGTCATGTGCAGGGGACCAAACAAACCAAACTACTAACTTGTAGTCATGTGCAGGGGACCAAACAAACCAAACTACTAACTTGTAGTCATGTGCAGGGGACCAAACAAACCAAACTACTAACTTGTAGTCATGTGCAGGGGACCAAACAAACCAACTAACTTGTAGTCATGTGCAGGGGACCAAACAAACCAAACTACTAACTTGTAGTCATGTGCAGGGGACCAAACAAAGCAAACTACTAACTTGTAGTCATGTGCAGGGGACCAAACAAACCAAACTACTAACTTGTAGTCATGTGCAGGGGACCAAACAAACCAACTAACTTGTAGTCATGTGCAGGGGACCAAACAAACCAAACTACTAACTTGTAGTCATGTGCAGGGGACCAAACAAAGCAAACTACTAACTTGTAGTCATGTGCAGGGGACCAAACAAACCAAACTACTAACTTGTAGTCATGTGCAGGGGACCAAACAAAGCAAACTACTAACTTGTAGTCATGTGCAGGGGACCAAACAAACCAAACTACTAACTTGTAGTCATGTGCAGGGGACCAAACAAACTAAACTACTAACTTGTAGTCATGTGCAGGGGACCAAACAAAGCAAACTACTAACTTGTAGTCATGTGCAGGGGACCAAACAAACCAAACTACTAACTTGTAGTCATGTGCAGGGGACCAAACACACCAAACTACTAACTTGTAGTCATGTGCAGGGGACCAAACAAACCAAACTACTAACTTGTAGTCATGTGCAGGGGACCAAACACACCAAACTACTAACTTGTAGTCATGTGCAGGGGACCAAACAAAGCAAACTACTAACTTGTAGTCATGTGCAGGGGACCAAACAAACCAAACTACTAACTTGTAGTCATGTGCAGGGGACCAAACAAACCAAACTACTAACTTGTAGTCATGTGCAGGGGACCAAACAAACCAAACTACTAACTTGTAGTCATGTGCAGGGGACCAAACAAACCAAACTACTAACTTGTAGTCATGTGCAGGGGACCAAACAAAGCAAACTACTAACTTGTAGTCATGTGCAGGGGACCAAACAAACCAAACTACTAACTTGTAGTCATGTGCAGGGGACCAAACAAAGCAAACTACTAACTTGTAGTCATGTGCAGGGGACCAAACAAACCAAACTACTAACTTGTAGTCATGTGCAGGGGACCAAACAAACTAAACTACTAACTTGTAGTCATGTGCAGGGGACCAAACAAAGCAAACTACTAACTTGTAGTCATGTGCAGGGGACCAAACAAAGCAAACTACTAACTTGTAGTCATGTGCAGGGGACCAAACAAACCAAACTACTAACTTGTAGTCATGTGCAGGGGACCAAACAAACCAAACTACTAACTTGTAGTCATGTGCAGGGGACCAAACAAACCAAACTACTAACTTGTAGTCATGTGCAGGGGACCAAACAAACCAAACTACTAACTTGTAGTCATGTGCAGGGGACCAAACAAACCAAACTACTAACTTGTAGTCATGTGCAGGGGATCAAACAAACCAAACTACTAACTTGTAGTCATGTGCAGGGGACCAAACAAACCAACTAACTTGTAGTCATGTGCAGGGGACCAAACAAACCAACTAACTTGTAGTCATGTGCAGGGGACCAAACAAACCAAACTACTAACTTGTAGTCATGTGCAGGGGACCAAACAAACCAAACTACTAACTTGTAGTCATGTGCAGGGGACCAAACAAACTAAACTACTAACTTGTAGTCATGTGCAGGGGACCAAACAAAGCAAACTACTAACTTGTAGTCATGTGCAGGGGACCAAACAAACCAAACTACTAACTTGTAGTCATGTGCAGGGGACCAAACAAACTAAACTACTAACTTGTAGTCATGTGCAGGGGACCAAACAAAGCAAACTACTAACTTGTAGTCATGTGCAGGGGACCAAACAAAGCAAACTACTAACTTGTAGTCATGTGCAGGGGACCAAACAAACCAAACTACTAACTTGTAGTCATGTGCAGGGGACCAAACAAACCAAACTACTAACTTGTAGTCATGTGCAGGGGACCAAACAAACCAAACTACTAACTTGTAGTCATGTGCAGGGGACCAAACAAACCAAACTACTAACTTGTAGTCATGTGCAGGGGACCAAACAAACCAAACTACTAACTTGTAGTCATGTGCAGGGGATCAAACAAACCAAACTACTAACTTGTAGTCATGTGCAGGGGACCAAACAAACCAACTAACTTGTAGTCATGTGCAGGGGACCAAACAAACCAACTAACTTGTAGTCATGTGCAGGGGACCAAACAAACCAAACTACTAACTTGTAGTCATGTGCAGGGGACCAAACAAACCAAACTACTAACTTGTAGTCATGTGCAGGGGACCAAACAAACTAAACTACTAACTTGTAGTCATGTGCAGGGGACCAAACAAAGCAAACTACTAACTTGTAGTCATGTGCAGGGGACCAAACAAACCAAACTACTAACTTGTAGTCATGTGCAGGGGACCAAACAAAGCAAACCCTTGAAGTGGTAGTTTGTTCCCGACATGTTGACTCTTCTCTTTGCTTTATCTCTGGACAACTTTGACAGAAAGCCGAGCTCACGTGTGCTGGAGTTCAAGCTCTTTGTCAGTCATTAACCTCATTTGATCCGCGCCAGGCTGTTTTATCTCAACTGACTAAGCTGAGCAGATGTTAAGAGTCTCACAGAAATGTTCAGCCTGAGCCTCAACTGAGAAAGACTTTTCCATCTGCAGGAAATATTATTTCTTGATTGAAGATGCCTGGAGGTCAAACACTACTCTTAATTCTACCAGCAGAAATATGACTTTCTTCTTACATTTACTCTTTTGCACTTACCAAAGTAATAATGGCAACTCAACCAAAGTCCAACAGGGTTCCAGAAATGCTGACTCTTGTTTGTGTGCACATGGAGTTCACATCCTAAGCCGCTCAATCAGATCTGGACCCCCCACATCAATTTGTGTGGCCCCCGAAAGCGTGGAAATAATATATGTCAATAAAGTACCTTATAGTTTCTTCATGTGTTACAAAAATAAATGCACCGAGTACAATTACACATATTTACACTTTAATCATCTCCGACAATATAACTAAATATTATATCGTCATACATTTCAAAACAATGTTATTGTTCAAATAAAAATGAATACTTCCATATCTGCTTGACTTATGATTTCAAAGGAATCCAACAAACTGCTCATGTAAACATTCTACAGTAAAATCCACTTTTAATATAGAGTAATAATATTACACTATGAAAACACAACAACCATAGATTTTACAGTATAAAAAACGTGCATGAATTTTTACGTTAAAAAAAAACAGTGGTACCGTTTTTCCATTCCATTTAATTTAATTCCATGTAATTTTTTATTTTATATGGTCTAAAAAAAAAAACTGCAAATATTATGGTAAAATTGTGGCGACTAAATTGCCAGTTTTATACAGTACAATCTAAAGAGTTGCTTTTGTACAGCGTGAGTAAAAAAAAGACAATTACCGTATTTTTCGGAGTATAAGTCGCTCCGGAGTATAAGTCGCACCGGCCGAAAAATGCATAATAAAGAATGAAAAAAACATATAAGTCCAGTGTTTCCCATAAACTGCCAAGATACCTGTGGCGGTGGGGGCGTGGCTATGGGCGTGGTCACCATGACATCATGGAGTAATTTGCATAATTTACTACAATGATATGATTTTCTCTAAAAAGGCTAAAAAAAATGTATACTTACTAATTAATAATAACAGTTTTGTTTTAAACATCCATCCATCCATTTTACAATATAATTACAACACTTTATGTACATATTTATATACAGATTTGAACAATAAGTTATTCACTGAAATATATTTATTAATCGTGGTTCTTACAAAAAATATATCTTATAAAATATAAAAGCTAAAATGTCTCTTAATGCTCTGCCCCTTTAATTAGTGCAT
Organism: Entelurus aequoreus; assembly: GCF_033978785.1. Lineage (NCBI taxonomy): Eukaryota > Metazoa > Chordata > Actinopteri > Syngnathiformes > Syngnathidae > Entelurus > Entelurus aequoreus. Next base: position 94,031,010 of record NC_084733.1, read on the forward strand.
ACTAAATAATTTAACTTTAGCCTACTACTACAACCATATTATTTACCAGCAACATAAAGTGAAACAGAGGCAGAGGTGTCCTGCCACAGTCAGTAACAAATAAACAGAAAACAGTAGTGGTCAAATACAAATAAGGCAACAAGAGAAGTATCCTACACTTCGCTTTTGTAAAGTAAATGTGAACAGCCGATACGGGCATCTACATCTACTATATGATTAGCCTGAGAAGCTGGACAGGACAAAAAAAAAAAAAAAAAAAAAAAAGTTTTAAATTTGTGGCGGACGTAATTCTTTCGTGGCGGGCCGCCACAAATAAATGAATGTGTGGGAAACACTGCCATTTAATAAAAACATAAGCAACGATAGTAATGAAAAGGAGACTATTTATATGCTTCACAAATGAAAAGAACAGAACATTTTAAAGTGCATCGATGGGAGAAAGAAAGAAACAAGAGATTTATTCAACAAGGTAGCTAAGGAAATGTTGAATGCCAGCTTAATTCGGACTCCGGAACGAAATATACCGTAATCTTCTGACTATAAGACGCACTTAAAATCCTTTCATTTTCTCAAAACTCGACAGTGCGCCTTATAACCCGGCGTGCCTAATGTACGGAATAATTCTGGTTGTGCTTACGACTTCAGACTGGTTGCCCTGACGTCTCAGGTCATGAAGGTCCTCGAGAGACTTGTGCTGGATCAGATGAGACCCCTGGTGGCTCCTTCCCTGGACCCTCTACAGTTTGCATATCAGCCCCATGTAGGAGTGGATGATGCTGTTATCTACCTGCTACTCTCACCTGGATGGTGGGAGGGGCTCTGTGAGGATCATGTTCTTTGATTTCGCCAGTGCCTTTAACACCATTCAGCCAATCCTGATGAGTGACAAGTTGCTCAGGATGGGTGTCAGTTCATCCATTGTCTCCTGGATCACTGATTACTTGTCTGACAGGCCCCAGCTGGTGCGACTGAGGAGCTCCCTGTCAGATACTGTGGTCAGTGGTGTAGGTGCTCCACAGGGGATTGTCCTGTCTCCTTTCCAGTTCACCCTGTACACCTCAGACTTCCAGTATAGTTCCAGGTCCTGCCATCTGCAGAAATACTCTGATGACTCTGCTGTGGTCGGGTGTATCAGAGAGGGACGGGAATTGGGAGTACAGGACACTGATTGCTGACTTTGTGGAGTGGTCTCAGGCCAACCACCTGCTCCTTAATGTGGACAAGACCAAGGAGCTGGTCATGGACTTCAAGAAGAGAAGGACCCCTGTGGAGCCCATCAAGATCCAAGGCCGGGAGGTGGCAGTAGTGGGGGAGTACAAGTACCTGGGAGTCCACTTGAACAGCAGACTGGACTGGAAGGACAACTTGAAGGGCATGAACAGACTCTTTTTCCTGAGGAAGCTTAGGTCCTTTGATATGTGTTGGAGATCTTTTATCAGGCTGGTGTGGCCAGTGCCCTGTACTTTGCAGTGGTTGGTTGGGGCAGCAGCACCAGCAAAAGGGACTTAAACCGGATTGACAAACTGATCCGAAAAGCTGGCCAAACTATTGGCACGCAGTTGGAGGCCTTTGTGTCAGTGAGGGACAGGAGGATAATATGTAAATATTACATATATGTTATATTTTATATTGCTACTACGGTACATTTTTAGTCTACTTTATACCTGCATTACCCTTTCCATCCTTTGTACCTGAGCTACTGTGTGGAACAATTTCCCCTGTGGATCATTAAAGTTTGTCCAAGTCTAAGAGATATTGTGTTTTTAAGTCCAAGAGATATTGTGTTTTTCATACTAGAAGACAGACTAATATGATTCCAGATACTCAACTAGAGCAATGTGTATGTTTCCAAGTCCGCAAGTAAAGTTGAGGAGTCTGTCTGATGACTTTGTGAGCTTCAAAAACATCCTACACACACACACACACACACACACACACACACACACACACACACACACACACACACACACACACACACACGGTGATACTGAAACAATATTTTCCGGCCTCACACTCCAGTCAGTGGGCCCAAACATCACCTTCATGCAGCGTGACTCCACTCATGTTTTCCTTCTAACCACGTGAAAGTAATACCGGGACCACGGTGAGGCGACTGAATGGATGTCAAACATCGGTGCAGGATGGAAGCGCTGATGCCACAGCCGCAGTCCAAAGGTCTTGGGTTCTGCCGAGATATGAAGACTGCAGCCCACACGTTCCCACAGGGAGGGAGAAAGAGTTGATAGGAAGGTGACTGACCTGAGAGTCTGTGGGCTGAGCCCCTCCACCCCAGTGGTCCACATCGCCATTGGCTGATTAGGGTGGCCAATTTCTGTGGACGTGTTTTGGCCCAAGAGACGACAACACGTGTCGGAGAGGAATTTGGCATAAGCTCAGGAGAGAACCGAGAACTTTCTGACTGCTAACAAACATCAACATCTCCCCTTTGATGCCAAGATCATCCATGTAGACCAGGGGTGGCCAAAGTGCGGCCCGCGGCTAATTGCTTAGCGGCCCGCAGCTAATTGCTTAGCGGCCCGCCACACATTCTGGAAATGCTATTGCAAAAATAAATTAAAAACATTTAATAAAGTGGAATGCAGTTGACTGACACAAAGCTGCCATGCAGGCTGGTTTTTTTTCTTTTGTCTTTCTTCATTTTTCTTTTTTTGCCCATTGCTCCAAAAAAAAAATTACCAAAAAATCTATGTTATAATGAATTATTTTTAATTCTCCAATTACTTAAAAAATGTCACTTTAAAACGTTTTGTGTGGAAAAAATAATTGCATATATTGTGTGGTTGCCATATAGAAACATCAAACAAAGCATAAAACAAAGCAAAATAATAGTTCAAACATAAAATTAACGGATATATCTGAAGTTGATCGCGTGTTCAAAGTAAAAAATAAATAAATAAATGTATCACTTTATGAGTGGGGCACCTTTTGGATCCCAAAGATATTTAGTGGGATTTTATTTATCTTTACACTGTGATTACTCAAAAATAATAATGAATCAATGGTGTCCTGCATTATTGATTATGGCTCTAATTACTAATTACTGCATATTTCAGCTTTACTATAAAAAACTGAAGTATTGTTGTTGGGGGCGGCATGGCGTAGTGGGTAGAGCGCCCATGTCAGAAACCTGAGGGTTGCAGGTTCGCTCCCTGCCTCTTACCATGCCGTTGTGTCCTTGGGCAGGACACTTCACCCTTGCCCCCGGTGCCGGTGAATGAATGTTGAATGAATGATAGGTGGTGGTCGGAGGGGCCGTAGGTGCAAATTGGCAGCCACGCTTCCGTCAGTCTACCCCAGGGCAGCTGTGGCTACGAAAGTAGCTTACCACCACCAGGTGTGAATGAATGATGGGTTTTTAACATGTAAAGCGACTTTGGGTACTTAGAAAAGCGCTATATAAATCCCAGGTATTATTATTATTATTAACAACCTGAAGTTGATATTTTCGATTTACTATAAGCGTTAAATCAAATCAAAAAAATAATAATTGGACTTATTTTTAACATTTTAATGACTGAAACCCTTTATGGTCCCCGGGAACCCTAAAGGTAAAAAAAATAAAAATAAATCCATATATTTTGTCATGTTTTGAAAATATCAAAATGGCCCCCGCATGCTTTAATTTTTCCAAGTGCGGCCCTCAGTGGAAAAAGTTTGGACACCCCAGATGTAGACCAAACTCTTCATCAAGTAACACCTCAGAGACCACCTGGCTCTCCAAGTACCACCGTAATGACCGACATAAAAATACAGTAGCGTAGTAGGCCGAAATATTTATTAAAAACAATTAGCCTGTTCACCTGTTGGATGTTCCAAGTAAGTTTTTGATGAGCATTCCTCAACTTTATCACTCTTTGTGCCAGCTTTTTTGAAACATGTTGCAGTAGTGGTGTAACGGTACGTGTATTTGTATCGAACCGTTTCGGTACGGAGGTTCCGGTTCGGTTGTGTACCGAACGAGTTTCCACACGGACATATTAAGTAGCGTAACGCACGTTGTGTAAACAATGCAAACCACACGGCATGCTAGCAGCTAACGGGCTAGGATAGACTGACCATACGTCCTCTTTTCACCGGACATGTCCTCTTTTGCGGAGCTGTCAGGGCGGAGTTTCTTAAATGCCTCAAAATGTCCGGCATTTTGAGTTAGGGTTGCGTGTATTTTCAATGTACGTTCAGGGTTAAGAAGGGGTTAAAAACAAAACAAACAGCAGCATTGGTGAGGGAGGGGCAGAGACAGAGAGAGAGAGAGAGTTATGATAAACGCACATCTGCTTTTTATCCATAGATTTATCACATTTAATTTGTTATTATCTATAGCAGGGGTGTCAAAAGTGTGCCCCCGGAGGCCATTTGTGGCCCACAGCTAATGTTTTAAAGACACATTCTAAAAATACTATTGAAATAAACAAAAACATAACAAAAGTGAAATAAAAAAGCTTAAAGGTTAAATGTCATTTAGAAAAAGTTGCAATGTTGACTAATAAAACAAAGCTGTGTTTTTTTCTTTCAAACTGTCATTGCTCAAAACATAATATTGAATCAAAATCAATGTTATTATGAATTATTGACCTATCCAAGGTTCCCATTACTTCACATCAAATATTACACTAAGAAAAATATTTTTGGCGGAAGACTTTGCAAATTTGGTACATAAATAACCCAAAAATGTATATAAAATGAACCGAACCGTGACCTCTAAACCGAGGTACGTACCGAACCGGAATTTTTGTGTAGCGTTACACCCCTACCCCAAACACACCTCAAAAGTGGTAAAGGAATGGCTAAATCAGGCTAGAATGAAGGTTTTAGAATGGCCTTCCCAAAGTCCTGACTGTGGGGCGGTATAGCTCGGTTGGTAGAGTGGCCGTGCCAGCAACTTGAGGGTTCCAGGTTCGATCCCCGCTTCCGCCATCCTTGTCACTGCCGTTGTGTCCTTGGGCAAGACACTTTACCCACCTGCTCCCAGTGACACCCACACTGCTTTAAATGGAACTTAGATATTGGCTTTCACTATGTAAAAGCGCTTTGAGTCACTAGAGAAAAGCGCTATATAAATATAATTCACTCAATTCACTTAAAGGTGTGGACAATGCTGAAGAAACAAGTCCATGTCAGAAAAGCAACACATTTAGCTGAACTGCAGCAATTTAGTGGTCAAGCAGAAGCTTGTGGATGGCTACCAAAAGTGCCTTATTGCAGGTCAACTTGCCAAGGGACATGTAAGCAAATATTAACCAGGGTTTCACACACATTCATTTATTTGTGGCGGCCCGCCACGAAAGAATTACGTCCGCCACAAATAAAAAAATTTAAAAAAAAATTTTTTTTGTCATCTCCAGCTTCTCAGGCAAATCATATAGTTGATGTAGATGCCCGTATCGGCTGTTCACATTTACTTTACAAAAGAGAAGTGTAGGATACTTCTCTTGTTGCCTTATTTGTATTTGACTTTATTAAATGTATTTATATTAGAAACACAACATGTGTATATAACAAAGGGTGCAAAGTGTGCAGGCAGTAGGAAACACATGGTTAAGTGTAGGGAGTAAAACTGATGGCAGTCTAAAGTTCAAGATTTTTGGAGCTCTTTGTTCAGTGGATGAGATGTTTGATGAAGCTCTGTGTCTATCTACCACCACTACTGTTTTCTGTTTATTTGTTACTGACTGTGGCAGGACACCTGTTTCACTTTATGTTGCTGGTAAATAATATGCTTGTAGTTAGGGATGTCCGATAATATCGGCCTGCCGATATTATCGGCCGATAAATGCGTTAAAATGTAATATCGGAAATTATCGGTATCGTTTTTTTATTACCTGTATCGTTTTTTGTTGTTGTTTTTTTTAAGTTTTTTTTTTTGTTTTTTTAAAATTAAATCAACATAAAAAACACAAGATACACTTACAATTAGTGCACCAACCCAAAAAAAACTCCCTCCCCCCATTTCTTTCTGTTATCAATATTCTGGTTCCTACATTATATATCAATATATATCAATACAGTCTGCAAGGAATGCAGTCCGTAAGCACACATGATTGTGCGTGCTGCTGCTCCACTAATAGTACTAACCTTTAACACTTCATTTTACTCATTTTCATTCATTACTAGTTTCTATGTAACTGTTTTTATATTGTTTTACTTTCTTTTTTATTCAAGAAAATGTTTTTAATTTAGTTATCTTATTTTATTATTATTTTTAAAAAGTACCTTATCTTCACCATACCTGGTTGTCCAAATTAGGCATAATAATGTGTTAATTCCACGACTGTATATATCGGTTGATATCGGTATCGGTTGATATTGGTATCGGTAATTAAAGAGTTGGAATATATCGGAATATCGGATATCGGCAAAAAGCCATTATCGGACATCCCTAGTTGTAGTAGTAGGCTAAAGTTAAATTATTTAGTATGCACTAATTAAAGGGGCAGAGCTTTAAGAGACATTTTAACTTTTATATTTTATAAGATATATTTTTTGTAAGAACCACAATTAATAAATATATTTCAGTGAATAAGTTATTGTTCAAATCTGTATATAAATATGTACATAAAGTGTTGTAATTATATTGTAAAATGGATGGATGGACGTTTAAAACAAAACTGTTATTATTAATTAGTAAGTATACATTTTTTTAGCCTTTTTAGAGAAAATCAAATCATTGTAGTAAATTATGCAAATTGCTCGATGATGTCATGGTGACCACGCCCACAGCCACGCCCCCACCGCCACAGGTATCTTGGCAGTTTATGGGAAACACTGCAAGTGTACGTCCACTTTTGACCACCACTGTGTGACGCAGCGAGAGAACCAAGGAGAGAAAATATTTGTGATATAAACGCTGGTCTTCATGTTTATTTCTGCCACTTGCGTGCAGCTGGTGGCACATGTGTGGCCAGCAGAAGGATGACTTCCTGCACAGGGAAGCTGATGTCTTCAGATAAAGTCCAAAGACAGGTGAGGTCATGTCCTCAGGATATGGAGGTCGTACTTATTTCAAAACAATCTGTGCAGTGTGATTTTAAACCACGGATTCTTCAACACCATGAACAGCTGCTATATATTTGCAAAAAAGAACAAAGTTGGTCAGTGTGAACATGAAATATCTTGTCTTTGCAGTCTATTTAAAGGCCTACTGAAAGCCACTACTAGCGACCACGCAGTCTGATAGTTTATATATCAATGATGACTTCTTAACATTGCAACACATGCCAATACGGCCGGGTTAACTTATAAAGTGACATTTTAAACTTCCCGGGAAATATCTGGCTGAAACGTCGCAGTATGATGACGTATGCGCGTGACGAAGTCCGAGTAACGGAAGTTATGGTACCCCGTAGAATCCTATACAAAAAGCTCTGTTTTCATTTCATAATTCCACAGTATTCTGGACATCTTTTGCAATTTGTTTAATGAACAATGAAGGCTGCAAAGAAGACAGTTGTAGGTGGGATCGGTGTATTAGCAGCGGACTACAGCAACACAACCAGGAGGACTTTGTTGGAGCGCTAGCCGCGCTAGCCACGCTAGCCGCCGACCTCACCTTGACTTCCTACGTCTCCGGGCCGCCAAACGCATCGGGTGAAGTCCTTCGTCCTTCTGCCGATCGCTGGAACGCAGGTGAGCACGGGTGTTGACGAGCAGATGAGGGCTGGCTGGCGTAGGTGGAGAGCTAATGTTTTTAGCATAGCTCTGTGCAGTCTGGTTGCTAAGTTAGCTTCAATGGCGTCGTTAGCACAGCATTGTTAACCTTCGCCAGCCTGGAAAGCATTAACCGTGTATTTACATGTCCACGGTTTAATAGTATTGTTGATTTTCTATCTATACTTCCAGTCAGGGGTTTATTTCTTTTGTTTCTATATGCAGTTAAAGCAAGATGCTATCACGTTAGCTCGTAGCTAAAGCATTTCGCCGATGTATTGTCGTGGAGATAAAAGGCACTGAATGTCCATTTCGCGTTCTCGACTCTCATTTTCAAGAGGATATAGTATCCCAGGTGCTTTAAAATATAAATCCGTGATCCACAATAGAAAAAGGAGAGTGTGGAATCCAATGAGCCAGCTTGTACCTAAGTTACGGTCAGAGCCAAAAAAGATACGTCCTGCACTGCCTCTCAAGTCCTTCACTGTAACGTTCCTCATCTACGAATCTTTCATCCTCGCTCAAATTAATGGGGTAATCGTCACTTTCTCGGTCCGAATCTCTCTCGCTCCATTGTAAACAACGGGGAATTGTGAGGAATACTAGCTCCTGTGACGTCACGCTACTTCCGCTACAGGCAAGGCTTTTTTTTTATCAGCGAGCAAAAGTTGCGAACTTTATCGTCGATTTTCTCTACTAAATCCTTTCAGCAAAAATATGGCAATATCGCGAAATGATCAAGTATGACACATAGAATGGATCTGCTATTCCCGTTTAAATAAATAAAATCATTTCAGTAGGCCTTTAAAGGACTGATTCTTCAACACCATGAACAGCTGCTATATATTTGCAAAAAAGAACAAAGTTTCTGAGTGTGAACATGAAATATCTTGTCTTTGCAGTCTATTTAATTGAATATAAGTTGAAAAGGATTTGTTGTATTCTCTTTTTATTTAGCATTTACACAACGTGACAACTTCACTGCTTTTGGAGGTTTGTATTTTCAACTCTGTCATTTAGGTAAGATATGTTGTGTACATTCCCGCAGTCAGACAGAAATACCAATGCCAGACAATAAAAGTGTCCTGGGGAGCGATTTATGATGTTTAGGTTTTTCTGGGCTCTGAACTGGACGGTGGGGGGTCACCGTCTCCTGACCTTTCAACTTCAGAGCTTCCTGTATGAGCTAGAAAAGCTCAACGTGCCTTAAACTTGTAATATTTTCAATCTGAAGCATGACTCAACAAAACTCTATTCTCAATGAAATCAACTCAAAGTGCACCGATGAACAGAATAGGACTCAGGATCACGGACTTGGACTATAGCCATGAGCACTCAGCTCATACAAAAGGAGGTGAAAGGTCAAAGTCGTGGCTCTTCAGTCTGAGGAACTCCAAACGTGACCAACAAATGTTCCTCAGGACCGAGCAAACAGGGGAAGGGCTGGAACTGCTGAGTCTGCTGGACTGGACCAGGTCTTGACCGTCTGGTGGACGAAGTGGAACAGCTGAAATACTGCACTGGACCGGCACAAGCGAGAACCATGGTTGAAAACTGCTGATGATACCGTGGCTATTGCTAATTATTGACAGTACCGTATTTTTCCGACTATAAGGCGCACTTAAAATCCTTTCATTTTCTCAAAACTCGACAGTGCGCCTTATAACCCGGTGTGCCTAATGGACGGAATCATTCTGGTTGTGCTTACTGACCTCGAAGCAATTTAATTTGGTACATGGTGTAATGATGAGTGTGACCAGTAGATGGCAGTCACACATAAGAGATACATGTAGACTGCAAAATGAGGCCAGTAAACACCAAAACTTTAAATCAGTGGTCCCCAACCACCGGGCCGCGGACCGATTGGTACCGGGCCGCGCAAAAAATTTAAAAAAAATAAAAATAAAAAATTAAAATTATTTTTTTTTTTTTAATTAAATCAACATAAAAAACACAATATATACATATTGTGTATGTGTATGTCAATATAGATCAATACAGTCTGCAGGTATACAGTCTGTAAGCACACATGATTGTATTTCTTTATGAAAAAAGAAAAAAAATTACAATAAAAATAATAATAAACATGACTTTTTATCTCGGTAACATGACTGTATCTCATAAATATGACTCATAAATATGACTTAATCTAATAAACATGACTCTTATCTCATAAATATGACTATTAAACATGACTTTTATTTTATAAATATGACTCTCTATTAAATATGATTTTTAATCTAATGAACTTTATTTTGTATCTCATAAATATGACTTTTTTTTAATAAACATCACTTTTTATCTAATAAAAATGACTCATAAATATGACTTTTTATTTAATAATCACTTTTGATCTAATAAACATGACTTCATCTAATCAACATAACTTTTTATCTCATAAATATGACTATCTATTAAACATGACTTTTTATCTCGGTAACATGACTGTATCTCATAAATATGACTATCTATTAAACATTACTTTTTATCTAATAAACATGACTTTTTATCTCGGTAACATGACAGTCATATTTATGAGATACAGTCATGTTACCGAGATAAAAAGTCATGTTTATTAGATCAAAAGTAATGTTTAATAGATAGTTATATTTATGAGATACAATCTATTAAACATTACTTTTTATCTAATAAACATGACTTTTTATCTCGGTAACATGACTGTATCTCATAAATATGACTATCTATTAAGCCTTACTTTTATCTAAAAAACATGACTTTTTATCTAATAAACATAATTTTTTTTATCTCACCAATGTGACTTTTTATTTAATAAAAATGACTCATAAATATGACTTTTTATTTAATAATCACTTTTTATCTAATAAACACGACTTCATCTAATCAACATAACTTTTTATCTCATAAATATGACTATCTATTAAACATGACTTTTTATCTAATAAACATGACTTTTTATCTCGGTAACATGACTGTATCTCATAAATATGACTCATAAATATGACAATCTAATAAACATGACTCTTATCTCATAAATATGACTATTAAACATGACTTTTATTTTATAAATATGACTCTCTATTAAATATGATTTTTAATCTAATGAACTTTATTTTGTATCTCATAAATATTACTTTTTTTTAATAAACATCACTTTTTATCTAATAAAAATGACTCATAAATATGACTTTTTATTTAATAATCACTTTTTATCTAATAAACATGACTTCATCGAATCAACATAACTTTTTACCTCATAAATATGACTATCTATTAAACATTACTTTTTATCTAATAAACATGACTTTTTATCTCGGTAACATGACTGTATCTCATAAATATGACTATCTATTAAGCATTACTTTTATCTAATAAACATTATCTCATTAACATGGCTTTTTATATAATAAACATGACTTTTCATCTAATAAACAATTTTTTTATCTCACAAATATGACTTTATTTAATAAACATGACTCATAAATATGACTTTTTATCTCATAAATATGACTATTAAACATGACTTTCACCCAAGGAACTTTAGTTACTAGAGAGTTCCGGTCACGGGACACATTTCGGGCGTTGTTGTTGCACTAGTGAGCCACGGATGAGGAGATGCTGCTCCGTTATTGATTGAAGTAAAGTGTGAATGTCATTAAAATAGTTAGCGCCATCTTTTGACACTTCTTCCACTCCCGTCCTTGCACGCTACACCGCTACAACAAGGAGAAGACGCTGTCCAAGTGGAGGCACGTAAATAAGACCCGCCCACAAAACGGCGGATCCTGAAGAGACTGTCAGAAAGTGAGTTGAAGACATACTTGCCAACCCTCCCGTTTTAGCGGGAGAATCCCGATATTCAGCACCTCTCCCGACAAACTCCCGGTATTCAGCCGGAGCTGGAGGCCACGCCCCCTCCAGCTCAATGCGGACCTGAGACTGAGTGGGGACAGCCTGTTCGCACGTCCGCTTTCCCACAATATAAACAGCTTGCCTGCCCAAAGACGTCATAACATCTAGGGCTTTTATAGAGTGCACAACTGCGCACACAACAAGGAGACGAAGCAGAAGAACGAGGAAATTACAGACATGGCGGCCGAAATCAATCAATCGATCAATCAATGTTTATTTATATAGCCCTAAATCACAAGTGTCTCAAAGGGCTGCACAAGCCACAACGAAATCCTCGGTACAGAGCCCACATACGGGCAAGGAAAAACTCACCCCAGTGGGACGTCGGTGAATGACTATGAGAAACCTTGGAGAGGACCGCATATGTGGGTAACCCCCCCCCCCCCACCCTCTAGGGGAAATGATATACTCATCATGAACGGAGAAGTTAAACAGGACAATACTGCCATCTAATGGATAGTCACTGGAACACTGAAATTCAAGTATTTTTTTTCTTTTTCTATGTAAATAAAATTTAAAAAAAATATATATATAGCTAAAATTCACTGAAAGTCAAGTATTTCATACATACATACATATATATATATATACATATATATATATATATATATATATATATATATATATACATATATATATATACATATATATATACATATATATATATACATATATATATATATATACATATACATATATACATATATATATATACATATATATATATATATATATATATACATATATATATACATATATATATATATATATATATACATATATATATACATACATATATATATATATATACATATATATATATATATATATATATGTATATATATATACATATACATACATATATATATATATATATATATATATATATATATATGAAATATATATGAAATACTCGAGTTGGTGAATTATAGCTGTAAATAACCACGCCCCCAACCACGCCCCCCGCCCCCAAACACCCCACCCCCCCACCCCCGACCAAGCCCACCCCCCCTCCCAATATTGGAGGTCTCAAGGTTGGCAAGTATGGTTGAAGATGATGAGTAAAACATCATCTATGCAACATTTTGAGCAAAGTAGCACCATTACATGTTATGTAGACCACAAGGAAGTCTTTTACATTTAGAAAATAATTATAATAATATGACTCCTTTAATGCGCCTTATAATCCGGTGCGCCTTATATATGAAAAAAGGTCGAAAATAGACAATTCATCGGCGGTGCGCCCTATGGTCCGGAAAATGGGGTATTTCTTGTTGGATGTGCCTATCCGTGTCACTAAACTGGTTCCCTCCTCTCAGCTGTGGTTGGTGCTAGCTCCTCACAGCAGCACCATCGTTACCGTCCTCCTGGGACATGTTACATCTGTGGTCTCTCGTCCTTCCCTCCGTCTCTCACCTCTCCATCTTGTTTCCTCTACGTCTCTCTACTCCAGGGATGGTCAACTCGATGGTTACCAGAGCCACATTTCCAGTACCCGGGACCTCACTTTCTACGTGCCACAAAACCTTTACAGTTGGTTTTCAGTCCGGTCTGTTTTGTCGTCAGTCAAGAGTTACAGGAGCGCTCGGATGTTTAACCACTTTCTGCCAACCAGCTAGTCAAAGGTCGTCTATCCTCCAGTTTTTTAAATGACCTGCTGTGAAAATGTTTGGAACCAAACCTGAATAGCCCAAATGATGACAAAGAGAGGAGCTAAAATGTAACCTTGAGGAACACCAAGTAAACAAGCTACAGCAACACCTTAGTTATATACCCTATTTTCCAGACTGTAGAGCGCACCGGTATTTAAGCAACACCCGCCAAATTAGAGGAGAAATAAATATTTGTACATATATTAGCCGCACCGGACTACCGTATTTCCTTGAATAGCCGCAGGGGCGCTAATTAATTTAAAACCTCCTGTCACTCCGGCGCTTACCAGAAGCCTGCGGGATGGCCAAGCATGCGCTAATTATTTTAAAACCTCTTCTCACTCCGGCGCTTACCTTATCATGAAAAGCACATTTACAGTCAATACAACTTATAGTATCGATTTATGATAAGAGTACAGATGAATACCAGTATTAATATGAATATCGATATTGGTATACATCCCTAGTCATGATACACAAAATACCCGACAAAAATTTATTTTTTCCAAACCAACAATTGTTGTAAAGCCAAAGTTTCACTCAATACAACTTATAGTACCAATGAATACCAGTATCGATATGAATATTGATATCGGTATACATCCCTAGTCGTGATACCACAAACATCCACCAAAAATATATACTGTATATATTTTTTCCAATCCAACAAATGTTATAAAGCCAAAGTTTCAGTCAATACAACTTATAGTACTGATTTACGATAAGAGTACCGATGAATACCAGTATCGATATGAATATTGATATCGGTATACATCCCTAGTCATGATTTTTTTTTAAATAGTGTTTTTTCCAATCCAACAAGTGTTATAAAGCCATAGTTACAGTCAATACTACTTATAGTATCGATTTATGATAAGAGTACCGATGAATACCAGTATTAATATGAATATCGATATTGGTATACATCCCTAGTCATGATACACAAAATACCCGACAAAAATGTATTTTTTCCAAACCAACAATTGTTGTAAAGCCAAAGTTTCAGTCAATGCAACTTATAGTACCAATGAATACCAGTATCGATATGAACATTGATATTGGTATACATCCCTAGTCGTGATACCAAAAACATCCACCAAAAATATATATTTTTTCCCAATCCACCAAATGTTACTATGCCAACGTTTCAGTCAATACAATTTATAGTACTGATTTACGATAAGAGTACCGATGAATACCAGTATCGATATGAATATTGATATCGGTATACATCCCTAGTCATGATTTAAAAAAATAGTGTTTTTTCCAATCCAACAAATGTTATAAAGCCAAAGTTACAGTCAATACAACTTATAGTATCGATTTATGATAAGAGTACAGATAAATACCAGTATTAAGATGAATATCGATATTGGTATACATCCCTAGTCATGATACACAAAATACCCGACAAAAATGTATTTTTTCCAAACCAACAATTGTTGTAAAGCCAAAGTTTCAGTCAATACAACTTATAGTACCAATGAATACCAGTATCGATATGAATATTGATATCGGTATACATCCCTAGTCGTGATACCAAAAACATCCACCAAAAATATATATATTTTTCCATTCCAACAAATGTTATAAAGCCAAAGTTTCAGTCAATACAACTTATAGTACCAATGAATACCAGTATCGATATGAATATTGATATCGGTATACATCCCTAGGCGTGATACCAAAAACATCCACCAAAAATATATATATATTTTTTCCAATCCAACAAATGTTATAAAGCCAAAGTTTCAGTCAATACAACTTATAGTACTGATTTACAATAAGAGTACCGATGAATACCAGTATCGATATGAATATTGATATCGGTATACATCCCTAGTCATGATTAAAAAAAAAAGTGTTTTTTCCAATCCAACATATGTTATAAAGCCAAAGTTACAGTCAATACAACTTATAGTATCGATTTATGATAAGAGTACCGATGAATACCAGTATCGATATGAATATCGATATCGGTATACATCCCTAGTCATGATAGCAAAAATATATTTTTTTCCAATCCAACAAATGTTATAATGCCATAGTTTCAGTCAATACAACTTCTAGTACTAATGTCCATGTTGTGCCTCGGGTTAGGGTTAATATGTCTGCCCCATAATGTCTAACCCTAACACCCAAAGTTGAGGCTCCACACTTTTCTGAGGCTAACGTCTTCCCGCCATGGAAGTGGCGGTTACGCAATAAACGTCAAAAGATGGACACATCAGTTAATGTGGGACTTTAATAACGGAAAAGCTTAGAACGGAAGACTCGAGTCCTGCTCTGTCACACTGCGGGCCCCGCGGCCGCTCACCTGTCTTGATGCTCACCTGTCTTGAAGCGGAGGTCGTCATCATCCTCGGAGCCGAACTCCCGAAGGAGCGAGAGGAAGAGAATGCCGAAGGCGTTCTGGATCCCGAACACCGCGCCATTGCACCACATGGCGGCCAGCATGACCAGCCACCCCCAGCCGCCCTCCGGGTGCACGAAGCCGACCTCCTCCTCCTCCGCCGGCCCGGGAGTCGCGCTGTGTTCGGGCACCGTCACTCGGCTGTCTCCGTTCTTCTGCTTCTCCTCCACCAGGACCTCGGCGGCCACCGTGTCCTCGTCCGCCGTCTCGCTTTGTACTGGCGTCCCCTCAGTCATGCTCAGAGTTTAGATTTTTTTTAAAAAAGAGTTAAAAGTGCGAGTTGAATGTGAAGCTGCTAAGTGTTAAAAAGATGTGAGGGGGAATAATTGTGCATCTATTCGAGTGTCAGGACATTGCTGTTGCAATATTATAAATAGACACCAGGAGGGCGGGGCCTCAGCAACACTGGCCGCTGATTGGCTGATGACGTTTACGCTGACGACAAGGCCACCTTAGTGTAGTCAAATGACTGCGGCACACTTTTTAGCAACACATTTATGTCTTTTTATGTCCATTACAACATGGATGGATGGGTTTAATATCACTTTTATAGAGAACTTTGTTGTACAAATCTACTTCCGTGTCTGTCCCTTACACTCCCTCGTCTGCTTACCGTAATAACCCGTATGTCATTCTGAAGTGCACATTCAAACCATCGGAGTCCTTTCTTTAGTTGAAGACTTGCGGTCATTTACAAAGGGCGCTGCTTCTTTAGTTGAAGACTTGCGGTCATTTACAAAGGGCGCTGCTTCTTTAGTTGAAGACTTGCGGTATTTTGAAAAAGGGCATTGCTTCTTTAGTTGAAGACTTGCGGTATTTTGAAAAAGGGCGCTGCTTCCTTAGTTGTACACTTGCGGTAATTTGAAAAGGGGCGCTGCTTCTTTAGTTGAAGACTTGCGGTATTTTGAAAAAGGGCATTGCTTCTTTAGTTGAAGACTTGCGGTAAATTGAAAAAGGGAGCTGCTTATTTAGTTGAAGACTTGCGGTATTTTGAAAAAGGGCATTGCTTCTTTAGTTGAAGACTTGCGGTAATTTGAAAAAGGGCGCTGCTTCTTTAGTTGTAGACTTGCGGTAAATTGAAATGGGCGCTGCTTCTTTAGTTGAAGACTTTCGGTAATTTCAAAAAGGGGCACTGCTTCTTTAGTTGAAGACTTGCGGTAATTTGAAAAAGGGAGCTGCTTCCTTAGTTGTACACTTGCGGTAAACTGAAAAAGGGCAATGCTTCTTTAGTTGAAGACTTGCGGTAATTTGAAAAAGGGAGCTGCTTATTTAGTTGAATACTTGCGGTAAATTGAAAAAGGGCACTGCTTCTTTAGTTGAAGACTTGCGGTAATTTGAAAAAGGGCGCTGCTTCCTTAGTTGTACACTTGCGGTAAACTGAAAAAAGGCACTGCTTCTTTAGTTGAAGACTTGCGGTAATTTGAAAAAGAGAGCTGCTTATTTAGTTGAAGACTTGCGGTAAATTGAAAAAGGGCACTGCTTCTTTAGTTGAAGACTTGCGGTAAACTGAAAAAAGGCACTGCTTCTTTAGTTGAAGACTTGCGGTAATTTGAAAAAAGGCACTGCTTCTTTAGTTGAAGACTTGCGGTAATTTGAAAAAGGGCACTGCTTCTTTAGTTGAAGACTTGCGGTAATTTGAAAAAGGGCACTGCTTCTTTAGTTGAAGACTTGCGGTAATTTGAAAAAAGGCGCTGCTTCTTTAGTTGAAGACTTGCGGTCATTTGAAAAAAGGCGCTGCTTCTTTAGTTGAAGACTTGCGGTAATTTGAAAAAAGGCACCGCTTGTGGTTCTTGAGTTTTATTTCTGCACTTTTCTATAAATTATATTTTTATCAACTAAGAAATAAAACACTATTTGAAAATATATAAATATATATATATATTTAAACACAAATTTTGCTTACAAATTCTTATTCAATGAAATTCATTCCATTTATTTTTTAATTTGTTAAAAAAATAATTGAATTGTATTTAATTCAACTGTGTTAAGGAACATGTAGAACAAAGTCAAGGCCCGGGGGCCAGATAAGGCCCGCCACATCAATTTATACGGCCCGCAAAAGCCTGGAAATAATATGCGTCAATGAAGTACTTTATTTTTTGCTAAGTGTATTACTTCTTTGCATTTTGACAAAAAAAAACATATGCACTGCATATCTTTTCAACTTTAATATTATCTAATAATGCAACAAATATATCATCATAAATGACCACCATTTGTTTGTTGGTACTTATTTCCAACGCAAGTTAACCATCAAAATGTATCATGTAAAAATGACATTAGAGTCCACGGTAAAAAAGAACAATTGACAGCTCAGTCTGCAACATTTTACTGTGTAAAAAAAAAAAAAAGGATATTTTTTCCATTTACAGTAAAGGCAACAACCGTAGATTTTACAGTAAAAATCAGCTCAGTGACTGTGGAACCTTTTCCATTTTCAGTGATGCACCGTAAAAACAATGATGGATTTTGCGGTAAAACTTTGTCTTGTCAGTCGCCACAATTGTTCTGTGAGAAAAATGTATTTCTATTTACAGTAGAAACAACAAACGTGGATTTTACGGTTTAAAAATTGCATCTTAGTTGCCACAATTGTAACGTAAAAACACTGATAACACTTTTACATTGACGTGAATACACTAAAAAATCTGTAATTTGATGGAAATGATTTGTATTTACAGTGTAGAGAATAAAACTGCAAATATAATGTAATATCAAATGTTGCTAGATATATTATTCACGCTTCCAAGAGGCTCTCTGAGGGCATCCAGAACTGCCGTGGAACTGGAAGTCCAGCAAAATCTGACATTTTTGGTCCACAGTTCTCCTAAGTTGCAGGAAATTGACAAGTATTTCAGAATAAAAGCATGAAACATGAGCCACGGGAAAGAAGGCGAGGAGTCTCACTGCGCAGGAAACAGAATTGGGACTTTTTGAGAAGAAAGGCGGCGCTAGAAGTTCCGCTGCGTTGACTTGGTGGACACACTTGTTCAAAGCTAGGCCTTCAAATATGCTCAACATGTTTTCCTACAGACACATTCTGCCCGAGATCAGCAGGAAAATGCACGGAGAGAAGAAAACGATGTCGACAAATTGCCGTAGGTCGACAAATGTTTTATTGACACTAAAATACATTTTAAAAAGTTTCATTTTTGTATCTAGCGGAGTAAAACAATTACGCAATCATGACGTTCGGAGTTAAAATATGGACTCACATTCCAAAGCTACCACCTGCATCAGATTAATACGCAGTTAAAAAAAAGGAGCGTTCACACCGAGCTGTTGCGCCAGGTGGATTGACATGAATCATGAGCGGTATCAAAACAAAATGAGACAACTTCAAGAAATATGTCTTGAAAGCAGAAAATAACCAGCAAAGCAAATGAAGACAAAATGGCTGGAAGCTGGAGTCGCCGTCTGTGACTGGACTGTAAGAAAGCGCCTAAAAGAAATTAGATTCAGGATTTAGATTCAGAAAAGCTCAATAAAAGTCTTCAATTTACACCTCGACATAATAAAAGAAGGTTCCGATGGGCTAATAAAAAGCAATGGTGGACTATGAATGACATTCTGTGGTGAATCAGCGTTAAGCAAGCTGATGATTGGTTAGGTGCATTCTAATGACGTTTATGAAGACGACTGCCTGAAGAAAAAAAATGCACACATTTCCACAGTCATTGATACGGAGCCCCACCTACTCAGTGGCCTTGTGGTTAGAGTGTCCGCCCTGAGATGGGTAGGTTGTGAGTTCAAACCCCGGCCGAGTCATACCAAAGACTATACAAATGGGAGCCATTACCTCCCTGCTTGGCACTCAGCATCAAGGCTTGGAATTGGGGGTTAAATCACCAAAAATGATTCCCAGGCGCGGCACAGCTGCTGCCCACTGCTCCCCTCGCCTCCCAGGGGGTGAACAAGGGTGATGGGTCAAATGCAGAGAATAATTTCACTACACCTAGTGTGTGTGTGACTATCATTAGTACTAAAGGGAAAATTATAAAAACAATTTTTTTTAAACATGTATCTTGTGCGCACAAAAAACTTTTTATAAAGTAATATATAAAAAAAAAATTATAATTTTTTTTTTTTAGACATGTATCTCGTGCGCAAGAGAAAATTTCCGTGCGCACGAGATACATGTCTAAAAAAAAAAATACAAAATTTTTTTTTTTTATAACTTTATAAAAAGTTTCTCATGCGCACGAGATACATGTTTAAAAAGATATACTTTTTTTATAATTTTCCCTTTAGTTAAAGTACCAATGATTGTCACACACACACTAGAAACTATCTCGTGCACACGAGAAACTTTTTATAAAGTTATTAAAAAAAATTAAAAAAAATTTTTTTTTTTTAGACATGTATCTCGTGCGCATGAGAAACATGTCTAAAAAAAAAATACAAAAAAAATTATTTTTTTATAACTATTAAAAGTTTCTCGTGCGCACAAGATACATGTCTAATAAAAAAAAACAATTTTTAAAATCATTTTCCCTTTAGTTAAAGTACCAATGATTGTCACACACAGACTAGAAACTATCTCGTGCACACGAGAAACTTTTTATAAAGTTATAAAAAAAAAAAAAAATTTGTATTTTTTTTTTAGACATGTATCTCGTGCGCACGAGAAACTTTTTATAAAGTTATTAAAAAAAAAATGTTTTTTGTATTTTTAGACATGTATCTCTTGCGCATGAGAAACATGTCTAAAAAAAAAAATACAAAAAAATATATTTTTTTATAACTTTATAAAAAGTTTCTCGTGCGCACGAGATACATGTCTAAAAAAAAATAATCATTTTTTTGTATAATTTTCCCTTTAGTAAAAGTACCAATGATTGTCACACACAGACTAGAAACTATCTCGTGCACACGAGAAACTTTTTATAAAGTTATAAAAAAAATTATAATTTTTTTTGTATTTTTTTTTTAGACATGTATCTCGTGCGCACGAGAAACATGTCTAAAAATATATATATATATATATATATTTTTTTTTAAATAACTTTATAAAAAGTTTCTCGTGCGCACGAGATATATGTCTAAAAAAAATAAAAACATTTTTATAATTTCCCCTTTAGTTAAAGTACCAATGATTGTCACACACACACTAGAAACTATCTCGTGCACACGAGAAACTTTTTATAAAGTTATAAAAAATAAAAAAATAAATTTGTATTTTAATTTTTTTAGACATGTATCTCGTGCGCACGAGAAACAAGTCTAAAAAAAAAAAATACAAAATGTTTTATTTTTTTAACTTTATAAAAAGTTTCTTGTGTGCACGAGATACATGTCTAAAAAAAAAAAAAATTCCAAATTTTTTAATTTTTTTTTATAACTTTATAAAAAGTTTCTCGTGCGCATGAAATACACGTCTAAAAAAAAAATATATTTTTTTACATGTCTTTAAAAAAAAAAATTATTCAAAAAAATAATTCCCCCATGTCCCTTTAGAGGCTCCGTACATTGATGATGTGGGTGCGCATGTCAGGGATTGGCACTGAGAAGATGGCTGTCAATAAAGATCAAGTTTATGTTGACATTTTGGACACTTTTCTTATTCCATCAATCCGAAGGACTTTTGGGGATGATGAGCATTTTTCAAGAAAACTTTTCTTAAAGAGCGATACAAGGTGACGATCACAGCCTGCACATTTTTAAAAAGCTGCAAAGATTGATGAAGAGTATTTTGTCACTAGTTCAGTGCATTCCTCAGAGATGTTGTAAAAGCCAGAGGTGGTGCAACAAAGTACGAGTGGTGTTTTTCAGGATTCCAATACTTTCCACTCTGCTTCATGTAAAAATGAAACTGTTACTAACACAATTGACTTTCTACATTTCTTTTAGTGTTTCTTAAAGCCAGAAAGTTGCTTTTTGAAATGAACGCTTTTGTGTCATGTCTGTTACTCCATTTTTTACTACACATTTTTTATTGCTTTATTTATTTTCCTACGATACTGTACTGACTCTTTGATTTATTTTGCACAATTTTCCATGTTGTCTATTATTTGTGCACTTTCATTGTTGATTTGTTGTGATGTCAAGTGATTGACCATATAAGGGCATCACTTCCTGTTGACAATTGCAGACTGACCAAGACATTTTACAAAGCAGTCTGTGTTTGCTAGTTTGTATTAAAATAATTACAAGTGTTGCTGGCCTTGCTTTTTCTTTAACTACACTTTTTGCCGTGCACCTTTTTATTTTAGTTTTATTAAGTTTTTTGAAGAGTTTGTGTTTTTTCCTGTATTTTATTTCCTACAAATGGTGTCAGAGCGCTCTGTGGGTGGTGTTTATATTGCATACTTCCTGTCCAACAAGTGTTAAGTTTCTTAGCGAGCTGACTGCCATTAGTGTGTAAGATGAGTGAAAGAAGTGCACTTGACTTGTGTGAAGTTGTCTAGACTGAGGGTGTTTAATTCATGACTTGCAGTAAGAAATACTTCCACTGGGCGAGTGAAGATGTCAGCACACATAATAAATCCATTCATGGAGGAAATGTCTTCCACAAGAGTCACAGCATAACATCAAATGGATAATATTGAAGAAAAGTGGACATTTACAAACTTTTGTTGGGATGTCAAGTCTCCAGTTTGGCCACTTTGGAAGCTTCCTGGTCTTGTTCCTTGTCCTCCTCCACCTGCACCACCACTCCTCTCTTCCTCAGACCCTTCATCTTACGTGTTTGCAGCTTGGACAGATCCTGCTTCTGCATGTGCACTCGACCTAACTTGCTGCCGAACACATCGTGGGAAATGTTCTTCTTCTTCTTGGGCTGCAGAGTCACACACAAAGACTTAGTTGACATTGCTCATGTTTCTGATCAAAGACTTAGTTGACATTGCTCATGTTTCTGATCAAAGACTTAGTTGACATTGCTCATGTTTCTGATCAAAGACTTAGTTGACATTGCTCATGTTTCTGATCAAAGACTTAGTTGACATTGCTCATGTTTCTGATCAGAGACTTAGTTGACATTGCTCATGTTTCTGATCAAAGACTTAGTTGACATTGCTCATGTTTCTGATCAAAGACTTAGTTGACATTGCTCATGTTTCTGATCAAAGACTTAGTTGACATTGCTCATGTTTCTGATCAAAGACTTAGTTGACATTGCTCATGTTTCTGATCAAAGACTTAGTTGACATTGCTCATGTTTCTGATCAAAGACTTAGTTGACATTGCTCATGTTTCTGATCAAAGACTTAGTTGACATTGCTCATGTTTCTGATCAGAGACTTAGTTGACATTGCTCATGTTTCTGATCAAAGACTTAGTTGACATTGCTCATGTTTATGATCAAAGACTTAATTGACATTGCTCATGTTTATGATCAAAGACTTGGTTGACATTGCTCATGTTTCTACTAAAAGACTTAGTTGACATTGCTCATGTTTCTGATCAAAGACTTAGTTGACATTGCTCATGTTTCTGATCAAAGACTTAGTTGACATTGCTCATGTTTCTGATCAAAGACTTAGTTGACATTGCTCATGTTTCTGATCAAAGACTTAGTTGACATTGCTCATGTTTCTGATCAAAGACTTAGTTGACATTGCTCATGTTTCTGATCAAAGACTTAGTTGACATTGCTCATGTTTCTGATCAAAGACTTAGTTGACATTGCTCATGTTTCTGAACAAAGACTTAGTTGACATTGCTCATGTTTCTGATCAGAGACTTAGTTGACATTGCTCATGTTTCTGATCAAAGACTTAGTTGACATTGCTCATGTTTATGATCAAAGACTTAATTGACATTGCTCATGTTTATGATCAAAGACTTGGTTGACATTGCTCATGTTTCTACTAAAAGACTTAGTTGACATTGCTCATGTTTCTGATCAAAGACTTAGTTGACATTGCTCATGTTTCTGATCAAAGACTTAGTTGACATTGCTCATGTTTCTGATCAAAGACTTAGTTGACATTGCTCATGTTTCTGATCAAAGACTTAGTTGACATTGCTCATGTTTCTGATCAAAGACTTAGTTGACATTGCTCATGTTTCTGATCAAAGACTTAGTTGACATTGCTCATGTTTCTGATCAAAGACTTAGTTGACATTGCTCATGTTTCTGATCAAAGACTTAGTTGACATTGCTCATGTTTCTGATCAAAGACTTAGTTGACATTGCTCATGTTTCTGATCAAAGACTTAGTTGACATTGCTCATGTTTCTGATCAAAGACTTAGTTGACATTGCTCGTTTCTGCTAAAAGACTTAGTTGACATTGCTCATGTTTCTGATCAAAGACTTAGTTGACATTGCTCATGTTTCTGATCAAAGACTTAGTTGACATTGCTCGTTTCTGATCAAAGACTTAGTTGACATTGCTCATGTTTCTGCTCAAAGACTTAGTTGACATTGCTCATGTTTCTAATCAAAGACTTAGTTGACATTGCTCATGTTTCTGATCAAAGACTTGGTTGACATTGCTCATGTTTCTGATCAAAGACTTAGTTGACATTGCTCATGTTTCTGATCAAAGACTTAGTTGACATTGCTCATGTTTCTGATCAAAAGTCAGCTTGTTAAGCAGCACACAAAATACACATTTACTCATTATTTACTTATATTTTATGTCATTTCTTCCCTTAACAACAATAATCATCAGATAAAAAACAATAATCATCAGATAAAAAACAATAATCATCAGATACAAGGTACACATGACAATATTTAGTAATTGCAACAATAATCCTTAGTGCAGAAGATTGTTAGAAGCAGCGTTTCAATAACTTTTACTGCAAATAAATATCGGCTTCAAATTTCACTTATCGGCCTCCTTGACAATTTACTATCTAAATACGCACACACATTTTTTTTGTTTTTTTTAATGGAAATACAGACAGACAGATGTTTTTTACACAGACAAAACATAATACGGACACCCAATTTAAAACACACATGATTGGATTACACACACACACACACACACACACAAATTGATATGCAGACACACACATTAGTACACGCGCACACACGTGAATTGGATTACACATGCACAGATTGATATACAGATACACACATTAGCACACAAACATGGACTACACACGCACAGACTGATATACAGACACACACAATGTACACACACAAATTGATATACAGACACACACATGAATTGGATTACACACGCATGAGATACAGACACACAATGCACACACACACACACACACACACACACACAAATTGAATCACTCACACACACACAAACACACACAGATTGAGATACAGACACACACAATGTACACACACACACAAAAATGATTGCACACACACAGATTGATATACAGACACACACAATGTACACACACACACACACACACATGAAAATGATTGCACACACACAGATTAATATACCGACACACACAATGTACACACACACAAACACACACATGAAAATGATTGCACACACAGATTGATATACAGACACACACAAACAATGCACACACACACACACACAAATTGAATTACACTCACACACACACAGATTGATATACAGACACACATGAATTGGATTACATGCACAGATTGAGATACAGAAACACAATGTACACACACACATGAAAATGATTGCACACACACAGATTGATATACAGACACACACAAACACACAAATTGAATTACACACACACACACACACAGATTGATATACAGACACACGGTTGAATTGGATTACACGCACAGATTGAGATACAGACACACAATGTACACACACACACACATGAAAATGATTGCACACACACAGATTGATATACAGACACACACGAACACACAATGCACACACACACACACACAAATTGAATTACACACACACACACACACACACAGATTGATATACAGACACACGGTTGAATTGGATTACACGCACAGATTGAGATACAGACACACAATGTACACACACACACACATGAAAAGGATTGCACACACACAGATTGATATACAGACACACACAAACACACAATGCACACACACACACACACAAATTGAATTACACACACACACACACACAGATTGATATACAGACACACACAAACACACACACACACAGATTGATATACAGACACACGGTTGAATTGGATTACACGCACAGATTGAGATACAGACACACAATGTACACACACACACATGAAAATGATTGCACACACACAGATTGATATACAGACACACATAAACACACAATGCACACACACACACACACACACACAAATTGAATTACACACACACACACACACACAGATTGATATACAGACACACACATGAATTGGATTACACACACAGATTGAGATACAGACACACAATGTACACACACAAACACACACATGAAAATGATTGCATACACAGAGATTGATACACACACACACACACACACACAGATTGATATACACTAGAATAATACTTGTGTGTGTGTGTGTACAATTGTTGGACTCTTCACTAATGACACGTCCTATTAGCAACAAAGTGTATTATTTTTATTTGAAGTATTTTTTTTTATGACTTCATTTAAATTACTTTTTAAAAAGTGTGTTATTCACCTGATTATTTCCCTAATGCAAGTGTATATTGTATTTATATATCAATGTGTTGTTTACCTTGTATTTATATATCAATGTGTTGTTTACCTTGTATTTATACATCAATGTGTTGTTTACCTTGTATTTATACATCAATGTGTTGTTTACCTTGTATTTATACATCAATGTGTTGTTTACCTTGAGAGCCTTGGGCTGTTTGTGGGCTAACTTGTACAAGTCATCAGAAGCCAGGTGTGTTCTTCTCACAACCAAATCAAAGGAGGGGCCCATCTCCTCCAGCTCGATGCGAGGAGTCCTGCAGCCGGACTTCTTCAACAAACACCTGCAAGCGTGACAAGGACCACATTGGAAGGTGACTAAGAACTAATTACACTAACAAAGTAGCTTGAGAATGTAAAAATGGTGGAGTTACGGGAAAAGATGCTGGAATGTATTAATAGTCAAATAAAACATCACTCCTTCAAACGGGAATCTGGCTAGAAAATGTTGCTCAATGGCAGCCAGACATTTATGGAATGTGGGAGATTCAGTGCCTGGCAAATGTATTCTTCACCCCTTTGGATGTTTGAGCCTTTTAGTGCTTGTATCAGTCAAATCAAGGACTATTTAATCCAACTTTTTAGACAATATTGAAAAACAATATTCAAAAAAAGCTCATTTGAGCTGAAAGTCAAATAAGAATTCTCCAAATCAAAGAGAGTTTATGTTTGGAAAATGTGTATTTAGGGGTCAAATGAGGAATTGTTTTGAATGTGCTGAATGAGCAACATTTGGGTGAGGTCACAGGTGTCAAACTCAAGGCCCGGGGCCACATCATTTACCGTATTTTTCGGACTATAAGTGGCAGTTTTTTTCATAGTTTGGCCGGGGGTGCGACTTATACTCAGGAGCGACTTATGTGTGAAATGATGAACACATTAGCGTCAAATATCCAATAATATTATTGATCTCATTTCTCGGTCCGAATCGCTCTCGCTGCTGGTGGCCATGATTGTAAACAATGTGCAGATGTGAGGAGCTCCACAACCTGTGACGTCACGCTACTTCCGCTACAGATGTGAGGAGCTCCACAACCTGTGACGTCACGCTACTTCCGCTACAGATGTGAGGAGCTCCACAAGCTGTGACGTCACGCTACTTCCCGTACAGGCAAGGCTTTTTTATCAGCCACCAAAAGTTGCCAACTTTATCATCAATGTTCTCTACTAAATCCTTTCAGCAAAAATATGGCAATATCGCGAAATGATCAAGTATGACACATAGAATGGATCTGCTATCCCCGTTTAAATAAGAAAATCGCATTTCAGTAGGCCTTTAAATGACTCCCGCCTCCTGGTGGTAGAGGGCGGTAGTGATCCCAGGGATCATTCTTGCGACTACTCGGCTGCAGAAGAAGTGACAACAAGCAGCAACAGTTAGCAGCGATCGTTTATTTTTTCCTCTCGCTTGCACTTTTAACATGGAGGATTACAAATCTAAAATAAAACAGTTTTCTAAACTGGACTTTCAATAGAAGCAGGAGGTAATAATTAAAGAAATATCTCCATCAAGACAGAGAGACTTTTAAAACTGAAGAAAGATAAGGAAGACTTCTATAAACAAGTTATCGATGCTTTTGATCAGAAGGAGCGGCGCATGGACTTCATTTATGAGTAAAGGTAAGACCATAACAACGTTTTTTTTTATTACCGGTAAATGTGCTTTTCATGATGTTGGGGACAAGTGTTGTAAATGAGCTTTGGCTACAAACACTATGATGCATACATTGGATAACTGTTTCAGATGTCTATGTTTCTGTATCTGTCCCTATTTCAAATAAATATATATCCTTACATCACACTCAAATTTATAAGCGCAGGCCTAAATTTACCGCATGCCTTTGGTAAGCACCGTAGTGAGAAGAAGTTTTAAAATAATTAGCGCATGCTTGCCTATACCGCATGCCTTTGGTAAGCGCCGGAGTGACAAGAGGTTTTAAATTAATTACCGCCCCGGTGGCAATTCAAGGAAATACGGTAGACATATTTTTGGTCTAGAACACAGGTGTCAAAGTCAAGGCCCGGGGTTATGAGAAGGTGTACTGCCAGTACTGCATGTATAGAGTAATGCTTAAGTACATTGTAAAGTTAGCGCCCTCTAGGCATCTGTGTAAAAGTTGCAAAAAGCCGTCATGAGTGATGATTCTCACCTGTAGCTCCGCAGGTATATTTTCCCATCCAAGGCGGTGAAGTGCAGGACATGTTCTAAACCTGCCAGGCGCACCGCAGGCACAGAAGGACCCCTGAAGAAGTCTGAAACAGATGTTCCATGTAGACCACATAGCCATCATAAACAGATGTTCCATGTAGACCACATTAGCCATCATAAACAGATGTTCCATGTAGACCACATTAGCCATCATAAACAGATGTTCCATGTAGACCACATAGCCATCATAAACAGATGTTCCATGGAGACCACATAGCCATCATAAACAGATGTTCCATGTAGACCACATTAGCCATCATGTTATCTTATCTGGTGTGTCATGGCTGACCAGTGAAAAGACTCTTAAGGCGCTTGTGCTCGTTGTCCAAATCGAAAGCCTCGCCGGCAAAGACCAGCATGGGTTTGGTTCCCTCGGGACACGTGTTGGACTAGAGAACACAAGCATAGCTTTTAGTTGGACTAGAGAACACAAGCATAGCTTTTAGTTGGACTAGAGAACACAAGCATAGCTTTTAGTTGGACTAGAGAACACAAGCATAACTTTTAGTTGGACTAGAGAACACAAGCATAGCTTTTAGTTGGACTAGAGAACACAAGCATTGCTTTTAGTTGGACTAGAGAACACAAGCATAGCTTTTAGATGGACTAGAGAACACAAGCATAGCTTTTAGTTGGACTAGAGAACACAAGCATAGCTTTTAGTTGGACTAGAGAACACAAGCATAGCTTTTAGTTGGACTAGAGTACACAAGCATAGCTTTTAGTTGGACTAGAGAACACAAGCATAGCTTTTAGTTGGACTAGAGAACACAAGCATAGCTTTTAGTTGGACTAGAGAACACAAGCATAGCTTTTAGTTGGACTAGAGAACACAAGCATAGCTTTTAGTTGGACTAGAGAACACAAGCATAGCTTTTAGTTGGACTAGAGAACACAAGCATAGCTTTTAGTTGGACTAGAGAACACAAGCATAGCTTTTAGTTGGACTAGAGAACACAAGCATTGCTTTTAGTTGGACTAGAGAACACAAGCATTGCTTTTAGTTGGACTAGAGAACACAAGCATAGCTTTTAGTTGGACTAGAGAACACAAGCATAGCTTTTAGTTGGACTAGAGAACACAAGCATAGCTTTTAGTTGGACTAGAGAACACAAGCATAGCTTTTAGTTGGACTAGAGAACACAAGCATAGCTTTTAGTTGGACTAGAGAACACAAGCATAGCTTTTAGTTGGACTAGAGAACACAAGCATAGCTTTTACAGGACATGCACTCACTGTCAACATGCTAACTACTGCAGCAATTATCATTTTAGCATCACAACACATCACTTATCAACACACTCAGGAACTCTGATACTGATACTGTGTCAGTGGTTCATAATATGATACCGTGTCAGTGGTTCATAATATGATACAGTCAGTAGTTTATAATATGATACCGTGTCAATGGTTCATAATATGATACCGTGTCAGTGGTTCATAATATGATACCGTGTCAGTGGTTCATAATATGATACAGTGTCAGTAGTTTATAATATGATACCGTGTCAGTGGTTCATAATATGATACCGTGTCAGTGCTTCATAAAATGATACCGTGTCAGTGGTTCATAATATGATACCGTGTCAGTGGTTCATGATATGATACTGCGTCAGTGGTTCATAATATGATACTGTGTCAGTGGTTCATAATATGATACCGTGTCAGTGGTTCATAATATGATAAGGTGTCAGTGGTTCATAATATGATACCGTGTCAGTGGTTCATAATATGATACCGTGTCAGTGTTTCATAATATGATACTGTGTCAGTGTTTCATAATATGATACCGTGTCAGTGGTTCATAATATGATACCGTGTCAGTGGTTCATAATATGATACCGTGTCAGTGGTTCATAATATGATACTGTGTCAGTGGTTCATAATATGATACAGTGTCAGTGGCTCATAATATGATACTGTGTCAGTGGTTCATAATATGATACCGTGTCAGTGGTTCATAATATGATACCGTGTCAGTGGTTCATAATATGATACCGTGTCAGTGGTTCATAATATGATACCGTGTCAGTGGTTCATAATATGATACCGTGTCAGTGGTTCATAATATGATAAGGTGTCAGTGGTTCATAATATGATACCGTGTCAGTGTTTCATAATATGATACCGTGTCAGTGGTTCATAATATGATACCGTGTCAGTGGTTCATAATATGATAAGGTGTCAGTGGTTCATAATATGATACCGTGTCAGTGTTTCATAATATGATACCGTGTCAGTGGTTCATAATATGATAAGGTGTCAGTGGTTCATAATATGATACCGTGTCAGTGGTTCATAATATGATACCGTGTCAGTGGTTCATAATATGATACTGTGTCAGTGGTTCATAATATGATACCGTGTCAGTGGTTCATAATATGATACTGTGTCAGTGGTTCATAATATGATAAGGTGTCAGTGGTTCATAATATGATACCGTGTCAGTGTTTCATAATATGATACCGTGTCAGTGGTTCATAATATGATACCGTGTCAGTGTTTCATAATATGATACAGCGTCAGTGCTTCATAATATGATACCATGTCAGTGTTTCATAGGATTAGTGATGTGTTAAAGCAGCTCTTCCTGAGGGTGTTTCAGTGTTATAACTTCACCTTTATCTTGACTTTTTACACCAAAATGCGTCCATTCTCCCTTTTCTGTCTACACACTGTGTCTGCTTGTAAGTACTCTGTGTGTGTGCGCTGCCCAACATGCTCCTCTGCTCCTAAAACCATTAGTTCATTAGTAGCGCGATACTATACTAGTACCGGTATACCGTACAACTCTACTCCCCGGGGTAACGTCATGAACAAATGGCTGACAGGCATCAAAGCACATAATAAATAGTGTCAACATATAACAGGAGGGTGTCATTGAATTGTCAGGATTAAATAAGCTCTTTTTGCACATGTTGAATTGCGCATGTGTGATGTTTGTTCATTGGTGAAGCACGTCTGACACAAATACACCAGCGCGGTAAAACATACCTTAATCTCACTCAGGGAGACAAACTTCTCAATTCCCAGTTCAATCATATCCAGCACGTGAAAGTCAAACAAGCGACCTGGAAATGAAGCAGAGAAGACAATGACAACTTAGCCTTGTGACACATTTCAGGAGAAGACAATGACTTTCATGACACAACATACTATAAAGCAGGGGTCACCAACGCGGTGCCCGCGGGCACCAGGTAGCCCGTAAGGACCAGATGAGTAGCCCGCTGGCCTGTTCTAAAAATAGCTCAAATAGCAGCACTTACCAGTGAGCTGCCTCTATTTTTTAAATGTTATTTATTTACTAGCAAGCTGGTCTCGCTTTGCCCGACATTTTTAATTCTAAGAGAGACAAAACTCAAATAGAAAATATTTTAAAGACTTGGTCTTCACTTGTTTAAATAAATTCATAAATTTTTTTACTTTGCTTCTTATAACTTTCAGAAAGACAATTTTAGAGAAAAAATACAACCTTTTTTAAACACATATACCTTTTTACCTGTTAAATTCCTTCCTCTTCTTTCCTGACAATTTAAATCAATGTTCAAGTAAATTTATGTTTTTTATTGTGAAGAATAATAAATACATTTTAATTTAATTCTTCATTTTAGCTTCTGTTTTTTCGACGAAGAATATTTGTGAAATATTTCTTCAGAAAGAAATATTCTTTCTTTATTATGATTAAAATTCAAAATAAAATATTCTGGCAAATCTAGAAAATCTGTAGAATCAAATTTAAATCTTATTTCAAAGTCTTTTGAATTTATTTAAAAATTTTTGTTCTGGAAAATCTAGAAGAAATAATGATTTGTCTTTGTTAGAAATATAGCTTGGTCTAATTTGTTATATATTCTAACAAAGTGTAGATTGGATTTTAACATATTTAAAACCTGTCATCAAAATTCTGAAATTAATCTTAATCAGGAAAAATTACTAATGATGTTCCATAAATAATTTTTTTAATTTTTTCAAAAAGATTCGAATTAGCTAGTTTTTCTCTCCTTTTTTTCGGTTGAATTTTGAATTTTAAAGAGTCGAAATTGAAGATAAACTATGTTTCAAAATTTAATAGTCATTTTTTTTGTGTTTTCTCCTCTTTTAAACCATTCAATTAAGTGTAAATATCATTAATTATTAATAATAACATAGAGTTAAAGGTAAATTGAGCAAATTGGCTATTTCTGGCAATTTATTTAAGTGTGTATCAAACTGGTAGCCCTTCGCATTAATCACTACCCAAGAAGTAGCTCTTGCTTTCATAAAGGTTGCTGACCCCTGCTATAAACGTACAGTGGAAATGAAGCAGAGAAAACAATGACTTTCATGACACAACATACTATAACATCCATCCATCCATTTCTACCGCTTATTCCCCTTCGGTGGAAAGTGTCTGATGACACACTGACTGACCCCTGTTGACAAAACCCAAAGTAGCTTTTGTTGGCACATTTACTTTTAACTTTGGCCAGAAATAAAGGATGAGTGATGATAAAGTGGTGACATGTTTTCCCTCCACTGTATTGCAACATAACAGACACAGAAAAGGTGGAAAACTGGAGGTCCAATATTGATATCAGCAGAAAACTGGAGGTCCAATATTGATATCAGCAGAAAACTGGAGGTCCAATATTGATATCAGCAGAAAAACTAATTGGCTTGCATCAAAATTCTCTGATCCAAACTAGTTGAGTATAGTGCTCTACAAAAGGTCAACATGGAAAGTATGCACACTTTTTCTACATTTTGTTATGTCTGATGTTACTCAGTGGCCTAGTGGTTAGAGTGTCCGCCCTGAGATGGGTAGGTCGTGAGTTCAAACCCCGGCCGAGTCATACCAAAGACTATAAAAATGGGAGCCATTACCTCCGTGCTTGGCACTCAGCATCAAGGCTTGGAATT
The DNA here is from genome assembly GCF_033978785.1 of Entelurus aequoreus. NCBI lineage: Eukaryota > Metazoa > Chordata > Actinopteri > Syngnathiformes > Syngnathidae > Entelurus > Entelurus aequoreus. The sequence continues at coordinate 94,064,318 of NC_084733.1, forward strand.
GGGGGTTAAATCACCAAAAATTATTCCCGGGCGCGGCCACCGCTGCTGCTCACTGCTCCCCTCACCTCACAGTGGGTGATCGAGAGTGATGGGTCAAATGCAGAGAATAATTTCGCCACACCTAGTGTGTGTGTGTGACTATCATTGGTACTTTAACTTTACAGCCTTATTCCAAAATTTAATATAATCATTTTTAGTCCTCAAAATTCTACACACAGTACCCCATAATGTGAAAATGTTTTTTTTACTTAATATATCCGTGTGGAAACTCGTTCGGTACACCTCCGAACCGAACCGGAATCCCCGTACCGAAACGGTTCAATACAAATACACGTACCGTTACACCCAGGGTTTCCCACACATTCATTTATTTGTGGCGGCCCGCCACGAAAGATTTACGTCCGCCACAAAGTTTTAAAAAAAAATAAAAAAAAAAAAAATTTTTTTTTTTTTTTTTTTGTCCTCTCCAGCTTCTTAGGCAAATCATATAGTTGATGTAGATGCCCATATCGGCTGTTCAGATTTACTTTACAAAAGAGAAGTGTAGGATACTTCTCTTGTTGCCTTATTTGTATTCGACTTGATTAAATGTATTTATATTAGAAACACAACATGTGTATATAACAAAGGGTGCAAAGTGTGCAGGCAGTAGGAAACACATGGTTAAGTGTAGGGAGTAGAACTGATGGCAGTCTAAAGTTCAACATTTTTGGAGCTCTTTGTTCAGTGGATCAGATGTTTGATGAAGCTCTGTGTCTATCTACCACCACTACTGTTTTCTGTTTATTTGTTACTGACTGTGGCAGGACACCTGTTTCACTTTATGTTGCTGGTAAATAATATGCTTGTAGTAGTAGGCTAAAGTTAAATTATTTAGTATGCACTAATTAAAGGGGCAGAGCTTTGAGACATTTTAGCTTTTATATTTTTTGTAAGAACCACAATTAATAAATATATTTCAGTGAATAACTTATTGTTCAAATCTGTATATAAATATGTACATAAAGTGTTGTAATTATATTGTAAAATGGATGGATGGATGGACGTTTAAAACAAAACTGTTATTATTAATTAGTAAGTATACATTTTTTGAGTCTTTTTAGAGAAAATCAAATCATTGTAGTAAATTATGCAAATTGCTTGATGATGTCATGGTGACCACGCCCATAGCCACGCCCCCACCGCCACAGGTATCTTGGCAGTTTATGGGAAACACTGACACCCCTGGGTGTTGCTAAAAAAAAGAAAACAATTACCGCTCCACTTTAAACCTAAAGACAGCATGAATCCATTCCATACCGTTTTTGCACACCAATCATTGCCCTTGGTTTTAGTCATTTAACTTGACTAAACATTGAACAACATTCCACACTGTTAAATAATAAAAGTATGCATGATAAGTGCTGATATCGTATCAGATGGGTATCGGCCCATACGCACAGCTCCAATATGGGTATGAAAAAGTTGTGCGTGGACACTGCTAGTGAAAGACATACCAAATATGAGGTTATTCTAGTGAAAGACATACCAAATATGAGGTTGTTCGGTCGCTTCTTGTTGTGGGAACCAAAAAGAAACAGAGAGCAGTCTGTCTTTTTGGAGAAGAATTCCTAAAAAAAAAAAAAAGAAATATATAGTGTAAGACAAGATTGTAGAAATGCATTTACGGCTCGTGTAGAATATTGTTGACTAACCAGAGATGTGGAGTCCTCAAATGGCCGAGTGATGTTCTTCCTGAAAAGCAAACTGTTGTTATTGTATGCACTGCAGCTGAGTGGAGAGAACATCATCAATATAATACTTCATGTAGGATGATAAATGGCATGACAATTAGGATGTCACACCCATGACATGAAAAATAGCTACGATTAAAAAAAACGCACAAAACGCTTCAATGAGGCAAGAGTACCCATAGACCACCTTAAGGCCTTAATCATTTTTGCTATTTTAATGTTGACAGTACCACATAAGATATGTTTTCATCGCTGACGCGGGTTTATTGATTTTTAAATGCGCCAGAAAATAGTCCCTTTTGTACACTGTTGATGTGCTTCAATACAGAGTAAATGTGTTTGTGTATAGTATTTCTCCGGTCATGGTCATGTGGTGACATCAATGATGCTATTTGGAGAGGTCATCATTGAAGTGGGACATCACTGAAGGCCTAGGTGGGAAACACACTCTGGTGAGCATGAAGAGGAGACGAGCAGTCGCTTTACTTCCTGTGCGTGCCACAGCCAACACACCTTGTGGTTTAATGATGTGCAGATACATACTAGATCTTTATGCTCTAATATCCATCTTCACATCAAAATATCGATACTTTAGTTCAGAGGTGTCCAAACTTTTCCCACCAAGGGCCACATACTGATAAGTCAAAGTATGTGGAGGCCATGTTGATTGTATTATATTGAAAAACAGACATTGTGTCAGCTATGTATTCAACTATTCAGTAGGTGACTAAGTATATTACATTATTAGGTCAAACATTTCAGCTTTTTTCATTACATACCAATTTTTGGCTCTTTTTTCTTACATTTTTTTCCCAATGTAAGCATGCAATAACAATAATACAAATTCTGCAACGTAAAAATATTAATGTTCAGTTGTTTATTATAGTTTTACAGATTATTCATTATGGTATTGTTTTTTTTAGGGTTAACCAACTAAACTTTGTTTGTATTTCAAGTATATTTCATTTTTATTTTGAGAGCATCTAATGTTTTGGATCAGAGGTGTCCAAACTTTTTCCACCAGGGGCCACTTACTGAAAAGTCAAAGTATGCGGAGGCCATATTGATTTTATTATTTTGAAAAAATGCTAAAAACAGATATCGTGTCAGATATGTGTTAAACTATTAAGTAGGTGACTAAGTATATTACATTATTAGTTCAAATATTTCAGCTTTTTTTTCATTGCATACCAATTTTTGGGCTCTTTTTTCCTTACATTTTTACTGTTGTTTTTCCCACATGTAAACATGCAATAACAATAAAACAAATTCTGCCGCACGAAAGTAGTAATGTTCAGTTGTTTATTATAGTTGTTTTACAGATTATTCAATAAGTTACTATTATTATTTTTTAATTAACCAACTAACCTTTGTTTATATTTTATTTTTATAGCATCTAATGTTTTGGATCAGGGGTGTCCAAACTTTTTCCAACTAGGGCTGCATACTGAAAAATGGTAAAGACAGATATGATATTCAGTAGAGGCCAAAAGTGTGGACACACCTTCTTCTCATTCAATGTGTTTTCTTTATTTTCATGACTATTTACATTGTAGATTGTCACATCAAAACTATGAATAAACACATGTGGAGTTATGTACTTAACAAAAAAAGTGAAAACATGTTTTATATTCTAGTTTCTTCAAAATAGCTCTTAGCTCTGATTACTGCTTTGCACACTCTTGGCATTCTCTCCATGGGCTTCAAGCACACCTGTGAAGTGAAAACCATTTCATGTGACTACCTCTTGAAGCCCATGGAGAGAATGCCAAGAGTGTGCAAAGCAGTAATCAGAGCAAAGGGTGGCTATTTTGAAGAAACTAGAATATAAAACATGTTTTCAGTATTTCACCTTTTTTTGTTAAGTACATAACTCCACATGTGTTCATTCATAGTTTTGATGTGACAATCTACAATGTAAATAGTCATGAACATAAAGAAAACACATTGAATGAGGTTTCCCTGCCACACCTTGAAAATAAGTTGTTGTTTTTACCTGAAAACAAATGAAAGTAATATGTATCGTAGCCTCCAGAAGAAATCACACAAAGTCCAACAATATTTTTAACTTTTATTGCAAATCATATAACATAGTTTTGATGTGACAATTTACAATGTAAATAGTCATGAAAATAAAGAAAACACATTGAATGAGAAGGTGTGTCCACACTTTTGGCCTGTACTGTATGTAGGGATGATACTCGAAACCGGTTTTCCCGGTTGTTTGATAAGAAAAGAACCGAGTCCTCGGACTCGAATCCCTTTTTGAGAACCGGTACCCGTTATCGAGACCACTATAGTAAAGGAAAAGAGTTGATTCTTTATTCGAATCCCGTCCCGACCAGAAATGCTCCGTGGGACATCACAAGAAATGACGTCACGTAGCTCAGTCATTAGGCGCAGATAGCGAAAGCAGGAAAACAATGGACGGGAAAAAGCGCACCAAGGTGTAATAAAGTTCAAAACAAAAGCTATAATCCATTGAATAACTTTACTGAGAGATTTTAGCAGGGTAAAACACACGACCAACACTTTTACCACCAACCGGAAACATAGCAACCAGGCTAGCAACGCACCTCCTTTACGGCAGCTGTCGCAACCTTCTTAAAACAACCGCAGCACATACATATATATACAACACTGCAGCACATACATATATATACAACACTGCAGCACATACATATATATACAACACTGCAGCACATACATATATATACAACACTGCAGCACATACATATATATACAACACTGCAGCACATACATATATATACAACATATCTCCCTTTTTTAACTTTTGTTTTTCTTTCCTTGTAAACGTTACAAAATCACACTGTATATGTGTTGTCTGTCTAATTATAAATAATGCAGACGAGGCGTGTTGGCTTAGTTCTTGACGTTTACTTTCACAGCGTGGCAACATGCAACACTTTTCGGGACTACCGCACATGCTCGTCACTCCTGTTGCATGCTGGGTAGTGTAGTTGTTATATTCTCTAGCTCATAACATTTTTCCCCCATAAAGAAATAATGTTAACTCAATAAAGTGTATTTCTTTTTTTAGCTTTAACTTTTCATTTTTTAGCATTGTAACCACATTTGCAAACAACTTATCTCTTCATAGAATTTTCTTTCAATAAAGAAATAAAGTGCAAAAATGTCAAAGCATCATCATAAACAGTTTTGTTCCAATAGCAGCAGAAGTGCACTTTTTGGAGAGCTGTATTATTTCCAGTTTTGTGCCCAAGGGACTGATTTTATTGAACACTATATTATTATTTATACACCTATAGTGATCACAGAAGGTTGTTTTTGTGTTACTGTATATATTTGTTTTTCTGAAAAATCCCACTTAATATACTTTGGGTAACAACAGTCAATATTTATTTATTTTATTTTATTTTTTTAGGTGGGTAACAGTCAATATTTATTTATTTAATAGATTTTATTTTTTTATTATATAATAAAAGTGAGTTTTTGTTAAACCAAATATTGTGTTTTTTTTTCCATATACAACAACCTATCCGGACTCCATAAGAGAATCGATAAGGAATCGGTTCGATAAGATGATTCAATAATAGGCTCGAACTCGATAATTCCTTATCAAACATCATCCCTAACTGTATGTTTAAAAACAAAACCGTCTTATATTATTATTAGTTTAAAAATGTAAGCTTTTTCTCATTCACTTCCGATTTTAAGCTCTTTTTTGTTATTTTTTAGATAGGTATGTTATCATTTGAAAGTAGGCAACTTTTTAATTTATGTTAGATATATTTGCACAAAGTGTCCGTATCGGAGTGGTCTCGCAGATACCACCCTGAATTTGAATTGGTATTGGGTGGGAAAGAAGTGGTATCACACATCACTGTTGTCTTTAAACTGTCAATCATGGACGTCAAAGACGTGACAGAAAAGGTCCTCAACACACATGATAGCTAAATCAATACGGCTAAAGCATTGATACACCTGCGATATCAGAAATAGAGAAGATCACACAGCATGACGTTATCTGCTTTAAAAACATGTATATCATGCATCCCTAAATGATGTGGTGTAATTCTGACAAACACACATTCTACGAGCACGAGGCACATATACAAATAGAAGGCACTTACTTCTTGTAAAGCACAGCATTGGGTTTTTTCAAGGAATACTGTAAGACAGAAGACATTTGGGGGTTTTTCAAATAAAAATGTCATTGATTTATTTACAGACAGACATCATTTTGTATGACATTATTGTTTTTTTTATTAATATCAGAGTCCGTTCTGCAAAAAGGTCATCCTTAGAAGCACACAGCTTATGACCCACAGTTCAAATTAACATGATCATTTACCCTATTTCCCGGACCATAGAGCGCACCGGATTATAAGGTAAGCGGGTGTATTTTCATACAAAAGGCGCACCGGATTATAAGGCGCATTAAAGGAGTCATATTATTATGATTATTTGCTAAACATAAAAGACTTCCTTGTGGTCTACATAACATGTAATCTTTGCTCAAAATGTTGCATAGATGATGTTTTACTCATCATCTTCAACTCACTTTCTGACCGTTTTGTGGCTGGTCTTATTTACGTGCCTCCACTTGGACAGCGTCATCTTTGTTGTAGCGGTGTAGCGTGCAAGGACGGGAGTGGAAGAAGTGTCAAAAGATGGCGCTAACTGTTTTAATGACATTCCCACTTTACTTCAATCAATAACTGAGCAGCATCTCCTCATCCGTGGCTCACTAGTGCAACAACAACGCCCGAAATGTGTCCCATGACCGGAACTCTCTAATAACTAAAGTTCCTTGGGTGGATAATGTCAACTCACTACACCGGTATGTTTTAGTGCTTTCATGGTGAGTTTACTGACAGATATAAGTAAGAACTTTGCACTACTTTATATTAGAAATGGCAACATGAATGTCACATAACAAGAAGATAGAGAAAAAGAAGAAGATTATCCACTACGGTGTCGGCACAGACTACAAAGGTGGACACGCGCAAATTTTCAGGACTCATGCAGAACCCAAATACAGATCAGCAGGTACCAAAAAGTAATAAAAGTTTCTTTTGCATAATATTGTGAAACAAAACAGCAGATAATATGTCTTACCTTATACACACAGCATAATAATACTCCTATGTTGAAGCACAGTACAATCCATCAAGTGGTGTGGCTTCATAGCTTACCAAAGTCCTACTAAAACATTTCGATAGATTTTTGAGCGCCGCGTGTAATCTTCTATATTTTCAATGGAACATTTAAAATGTTGGTGTTGTTTACTTGAGTCATATTGCAGTCTACACGTATCTCTTATGTGTGACTGCCATCATATTGCAGTCTACACGTATCTCGTATGTGTGACTGCCATCCTATTGCAGTCTACACGTATCTCTTATGTGTGACTGCCATCATATTGCAGTCTACACGTATCTCTTATGTGTGACTGCCATCATATTGCAGTCTACACGTATCTCTTATGTGTGACCGACATCATATTGCAGTCTACACGTATCTCTTATGTGTGACTGCCATCATATTGCAGTCTACACGTATCTCTTATGTGCGACTGCCATCATATTGCAGTCTACACGTATCTCTTATGTGTGACTGCCATCATATTGCAGTCTACATGTATCTCTTATGTGTGACTGCCATCATATTGCAGTCTACACGTATCTCTTATGTGTGACTGCCATCATATTGCAGTCTACACGTATCTCTTATGTGTGACTGCCATCATATTGCAGTCTACACGTATCTCTTATGTGTGACCGACATCATATTGCAGTCTACACGTATCTCTTATGTGTGACTGCCATCATATTGCAGTCTACACGTATCTCTTATGTGTGACTGCCATCATATTGCAGTCTACACGTATCTCTTATGTGTGACCGACATCATATTGCAGTCTACACGTATCTCTTATGTGTGACTGCCATCTACTGGTCACACTTATTACACCTTGTACAAAATAAAATAGCTTCGAGGTCGGTAAGCACAACCACAATTATTCCGTACATTAGGCGCACCGGGTTATAAGGCGCACTGTCGAGTTTTTTTGGGGGAAAAAATTGATTTTAAGTGCGCCTTATAGTCCGGAAAATACGGTAATTGTCGGTGACAAAATGTTATTGTCAACATTAGTCGTCTAATCATTGCCCACCTCAGCATTTGCCATTAATTGTTGTTTACTTGCCTGTTTGTAACCATCATTCATTTCTGCATCCCCTTACAAGAAATAACAGCAATACAGATAAGAAACTTCTCTTGTACATTTTTTCTTTCTTTCTAAAAAAGTTACTGAATCGCTTCATATCGTATCGTTCCAAAAAAACGTTTATATCCTCCCTGAATCGTATCGGCAACCACAAATTCTGAATGGAATCGTTGCGGGAACCGATAGAAACCCAGAAGAAGACTAAGCCAACGTAGTTTCACAAAGAAGAGACTTACGATGTCCTTGAGTGCCTGGCTGACACTTTGACTGCAGTTTCCTCCTTTCATGATCATGGCGCTCTTACCGTCTTCGCACAGTTTGGGTGCTCGCCTCTCCAGGAAACGCTTGGTGCGTTTTAACTTGGGTTTTCTTAGGGCACAAACACACAACACAACATGAACACATTGTAAAATATGGATAAATGTACATGGGAACACACAATATTTACATGAACACATTGTAAAATATGGATAAATGTATATACAGAGGTGGGTAGTAACGCGCTACATTTACTCTGTTACATCTACTTGAGTAACTTTTGGGATGAATTGTACTTCTAAGAGTAGTTTTAATGCAACATACTTTTACTTGAGATATTTATAGAGAAGAAATGCTACTTTTACTACGCTCCATTTATCTACATTCAGCTCGCTACTCGCTACTGATTTCTATCCATCTGTTAATGCACGCTTTGTTTGTTTTGCTTTGTCAGACAGACCTTCAAAGTAGGATCTATCGCATGACTGCGTTTCACCAGTAAAATACAGTCACTGGTGACGTTTGACTCCGTTTCACCAGTAAAATACAGTCATTGGTGACGTTTGACTCCGTTTCACCAATCAAACAGAGCCAGGCGGTCACATGATTAACTGCACATAAAGTTTCAGCGGCAAACAACAAGCTTAAGCTTACATGAACTCAACGTCAAATTTGAGGAAGCACATGGCGGTAAGTAACGTTAGTAGATATTTTGGCTGTTACCGTAGGCTGATGTTAGCTTCCCTGCTATGAATCACTGTCAAATGTACATCGTGTGGGGACATTTATTAACGCACTGCAGCCTCATAGACACACAGAGACACACACACACACACACACACACACACGCATACAAACACCAATCAGAAGTGCACAGTGTGTTCCCAGGTGCAGCCCACACCTATCAGTTTATGGTTTGCGTAAAGGCTAACTTGTTATTTTCCTTTGTAATCTCTGCCTACTGAGCCTATGGTGCTGTTAAGTTATTGTGGCTCAATTTGCCTTAAAACATTTTATGTTAATGTATTATTATTTAATATATATTATTGTTTTAGTTGCTTAAGAGATATTCCTGGCTCTGAATTTGCTCATTGCTATTTTTATGTTTTTGTGCATTATTTGTTGCCGTCATCATTAAACGAACAGGTTACTAATCAGTTACTCAGTACTTGAGTAGTTTTTTCACAACATACTTTTTACTTTTACTCAAGTAAGTATTTGGGTGACTACTCCTTACTTTTACTTGAGTACTAAATCTCTAAAGTAACAGTACTCTTACTTGAGTACAATTTCTGGCTACTCTACCCACCTCTGTTTATATGTGAACACACAATATTTACATGAACACATTGTGAAATATGTATAAATATATAAGTGAACACACAATATTTACATGAACACACTGTGAAATATGGATAAATATATATGTGAACACACAATATTTACATGAACACACTGTGAAATATGGATACATATATAAGTGAACACACAATATTTACATGAACACATTGTGAAATATGGATAAATATATAAGTGAACACACAATATTTACATGAACACATTGTGAAATATGGATAAATATATAAGTGAACACACAATATTTACATGAACACATTGTGAAATATGGATAAATATATATGTGAACACACAATATTTACATGAACACATTGTGAAATATGGATAAATATATAAGTGAACACACAATATTTACATGAACACATTGTGAAATATGTATAAATATATATGTGAACACACAATATTTACATGAACACATTGTGAAATATGTATAAATATATATGTGAACACACAATATTTACATGAACACATTGTGAAATATGTATAAATATATATGTGAACACACAATACAACATGGGGTACAGTTACACTATACAACATCAAACGCATCAGCATTGAGAATTACGCGTTAGATAAACACAAATAATATCCAAACTTACACGATATCGTGGGTCTGAGTCATCTTTCAGTGATTTTATTCGCGTTGCGAGTCAAAAAGTATCTTCACTTTGCTCGGCTCCACGTGATTGTGTGCGGCGGAAGTGCTACGGCAAGTCCACTAGGACAATATGACTCTAGCGGAAGTGCTACGGCAATTCCACTAGGACAAACTTTTATTTATTTTTTTTATTTTATTTTTTTTAAAATTTATTGAACAATTGTACAAACATATATGCAGAATGTACACAAAAATCTAAGGGACTTTCATCATAACAATTGTCAACATCCACCAGGTTGAGCAATTATTGTCTTACACAAAAAAATGTCAAGGAAGGAGAATACAAGCAAATACGTATAGATTTTTAAAAAAATAAAAAATTAAAAAATAGGATACAATGCAAAATAGGAGGACAAAAAGGCTAAACTAATTTTTACATTCCTCCAATAAATATATCAATTGAAGGGCTTTTGTACTTCCACTACGACAATTTGACTCGAGCGGAAGTGCTACGGCAACCCCACTAGAACGATCTGACGCTAGCGGAAGTGACGTCATTTACTAGTTTGGTATTAAAACAGAATATAATATATACAAATATAATAAAAATAATATAACAAGAACACTTGTTATGTTATGGCAAAGCATAGACGGTGTTTGCTTGGTCGTTGGCGCCCCCAATGCGCCATTCTGGAGGTTTTTGGTGTTTTTTAAGCAATGAAAAGGTGGTTAACTGTCACAGAACGTCAAACACGAAACGTTTTGAAAAGATGTAATTCTAGTAGTTAGATGGGAGTTTAGTCACGTGACGTCAACTTCCTCCGTGTATGTAGCACACTTATTACTTGAATACTTCGGGTGTGGAAAATAGAAATACACCTCATGTCCAGCAGATGGCAGTGCGCGCCACACAAAGTCATGCAACTTCTCTTTGCTGATGAAGTGAAAGGTCACAGATGAAGTGAAAGGTCACAGATGAAGTGAAACAAAGCTGCGTTTTAAATGTAACCAAGCAAAATATGTCAATCATATATATTAGTCATTTAAGGGCTACTTGGCATGTTGCATGTGCAGCTTCTAACAGGGCTCTTTTTTTTTTGTCCTGTCCAGCTACTCACATTGTTGATGTAGATCAGACCTGGACACTCTGCGGCCCGCGGGCCACATCCGGCCCTTTGTGCGTCCCTGTCTGGCCCGCGTGAGACCAATCATAAATTACAAAATACATTTTAAAAAGTGTCTATGTCGAGTGTGCAATACAACGGTGCTGCTTTTGTTTTGAAAAGCGTTATTTGTATTACTTCCGTGTGGACGTATGCTCGTATGTGATTGTGAGTGAATGTGCGGCAATCACAAATTACAAAATAAATTAAAAAAACATCTATGTCATGCGTGTAATATAACTGTGCTGCTTTTATTTTGAAAAGTGTTATTTATGTGCGTATGTCCGTGTGTAACCTGTGAGTGAAGGTGCACAGCGACAAGTGATGCACGGTTATCCCCGAGACGCTAAAAAGAGAAAAGTTGATGAGGAATGGCGTGTTTCCAACAAGACATGGACTGCCAAGTATTTCTTTACAGAAATTAAAGGTAAAGCCATGTGCTTAATTTGTGCTACACAGCTTGCTGTGTTTAAAGAATATCATTTGAGCACCAGGAAAAATACCGGAATGTGTCTGATGAAGAGCACGCAAGGGAGGCTGATGCGTTGATGGTAAAACTGCAAACCCAACAAGGACTTTTTGCCAAATGTCACACCCCCAGAGATGCAGCCGTCAGGACAAGTTTCATCATTTCTCACAAAATGGCCAGAAAAAGTAAGGCGTTTTCTGACAGAGAGTTTATTAAGGAGTGCTTATTGGACTCTGTTGCGCTGATATGCCCGGAGAAGAGGGGCGCATTTGAGAACGTGTCACTCTCCCGACGCACTGTAACGAGGCGGGTTGAGACCATCGTTGGAAACTTGGAGCTTCAGCTGTAGAACAGAACGGCCGACTTTGACTGTTTTCTGTTTCTGGCTTTGGATGAGAGCTGCGATGTACGTGACACCGCCCAGCTGCTCATCTTCTTACGTGGGATAACTGCAGACTTTCGAATCACGGAGGAGCTGGCAGCCATGCAGTCAATTAAAGGGACAACCACAGGTAATGACTTGTTCACATAGGTAAATGCGTGTTTGGACATGTTAGGACTGAAATGGGACAAGCTGGCAGGTGTGACAACAGATGGTTGTCCAAATCTGACGGGGAAAAATGTTGGACTTTTAAAGAGGATGCAGGATAAAGTGACAGAAATGGACATTTTTGCATTGTATTATACATCAGGAAGTGTTGTGTAAGACAGTGTTCAAAATAAAACCATCAAAAGCAATCTGCTTTTGTATAAACTTAAGTTAGGTTAAATGAAATTATTATTATTTATCTTACGGTATATCAAAAATAATTTGAGCAAAATTCAATTGAAATATTGCGGGTGTGGCCCTCCAGCAGTGCTCATAAACGTTTTGTTTTTTTTGCAAATAATGAACTTAGAATTTCATGTCTGCAACACGTGCCAAAGTAGTTGGGAAAGGGCATGTTCACTACTGTGTTACATGGCCTTTCCTTTTAACAACACTCAGTAAACGATTGGGAACTGAGGAGACTAATTGTTGAAGCTTTGAAAGTGGAATTCTTTCCCATTCTTGTTTTATGTAGAGCTTCAGTGGTTCAACAGTCCGGGGTCTCCGCTCTCCTATTTTAGGCTTCATAATGCACCACACATTTTCCATGGGGGACAGGTCTGGACTGCAGGCGGGCCAGGAAAGTACCCACACTCTTTTTTTTACCAAGCCACGCTGTTGTAACACGTGCTGAATGTGGCTTGGCATTGTCTTGCTGAAATAAGCAGGGGCGTCCATGAAAAAGACGGCGCTTAGATGGCAACACATGTTGTTCCAAAAGCTGTATGTACCTTTCAGCATTAATGGTGCCTTCACAGATGTGTAAGTTACCCATGTCTTGGCCACTAATACACCCCCATACCATCACACATGCTGCCTTTTGAACTTTGCGTCGATAACAGTCTGGATGGTTTGCTTCCCCTTTGGTCCGGATGACACGATGTGGAATATTTCCAAAAACAATTTGAAACGTGGACTCGTCAGACCACAGAACACTTTTCCACTTTGCATGAGTCCATCTTAGATGATCTCGGGCCCAGAGAAGCCGGCGGCGTTTCTGGGTGTTGTTGATAAATGGCTTTAACTTGCACTTACAGATGTAGCGACCAACTGTATTTAGTGACAGTGGTTTTCTGAAGTGTTCCTGAGCCCATGTGGTGATATCCTTTAGTGATTGATGTCGGTTTTTGATACAGTGCCGTATGAGGGATGGAAGGTCACGCTCATTCAATGTTGGTTTCCGTCCATGCTGCTTATGTGCAGTGATTTCTCCACATTCTCTGAACCTTTTGATATTACGGAGCGTAGATGGTGAAATCACTAAATTTCTTGCAATTGCACTTTGAGAAAGGTTGTTCTTAAACTGTTCAACAATTTGCTCAGGCATTTGTTGACAAAGTGGTGACCCTCGCCACATCCTTTCTTGTGAAAGACTGAGCATTTTTTGGGAAGCTGTTTTTATATCCAATCATGGCACCCACCTGTTCCCAATTAGCCTGTTCACCTGTGGGATGTTCCAAATAAGTGTTTGATGAGCATTCCTCAACTTTATCAGTATTTATTGCCACCTTTCCCAACTTCTTTGTCACGTGTTGCTGCCATCAAATTCTAAAGTTAATGATTATTTGCACAAAAAAAACATGTTTATGAGTTTGAACATGAAATATGTTGTCTTTGTAGCATATTCAACTGAATATGGCTTGAAAAGGATTTTCAAATCATTGTATTCTGTTTATATTTACATCTAACACCATTTCCCAACTCATATGGAAACAGGGTTTGTACTGACTTGGTCACATTTCTCCAAGCTGACGTGACATCTTGTCATACAAACATTCACACCACAATGCACGGATGAAAATGTTTTTATTTCAGCATCAAGCTCGGAGCACAGATAATATTATTATTACTTTTTAGCACATTTCCATCACCCAAAGAACAGCAAAAGAATTACAACAGCAATGTTTCTGAATCCATGCTGACGTCCTACAACAGCACCCTAATTCCCAACGTCGGGGGCATCTTTTTAAAAAGGTTCTCTCTCGTAGGCTGGTCTCCACCTCAGAGCTGAGAGCAGCCTACGAGGGCTCACTTACTCCCAAGTCTCATTCACTCCAAAATGAGTGACAACTTCTTGTGGTAAACTTGGTCCAAGGCAAACAAACAAATGGTGAGAAATGCTACAATGAAGACCAAAGAGGATTAAATATTGGTGAGATTTCAACCGTGGTTATGAGTTGGTTAACTAGCGCATACGTGGGACCTCCAGGAGATGGACAAACTAGAGAGAACTATTCCGAGGACTGGACCTTGGTGGCAGATGTTGACATGCGTGTGATGGACATTGGGGCTGAAAAGTCCTTCCTGGAAGTCCACAAGAGCCGTGCTGCACACAAAAGCCAAGGAAGGAACACGTGAAGATCCCAGCTGAGCTAACTTGAGGCTACAAACACGCTCACTCCCGGCCGAAAGATGCACAGAGGAAAATAAAGGAGAATTCACAGCATATAAAGAAAATAAATGTGGGCAGCAGAAATGAAAAGGATGTGGAATGATCCATGATGACCCTGACATGCTCAGACTGCTGCGCTGGAGGAACATCTTATCTTCTTTGTGTCTGGCTGCCAATGCTGGGGGACACTTTGACTGACCACTTATCCACATACTGTACGTGAGGATGCACTTAGACTCAGGACTTATCCATACTGTACGTGAGGATGCACTTAGACTGACGACTTATCCACATACTGTACGTGAGGATGCACTTAGACTCAGGACTTATCCACATACTGTACGTGAGGATGCACTTAGACTGAGGACTTATCCACATACTGTACGTGAGGATGCACTTTGACTGAGGACTTCTCCACATACTGTACGTGTCTGCAAACATCTAGAAGGATGCTACTGAGAGTACACTAGACTGGTTGTGGACGCTGGACTGGAGCTTGGAAGGCATCAGCAGGAACCGAGTCACACGTCCACAAACTGAGCCTTTTTGTAACAATAGAAATAATGTAATGATGTAAGGAAATAATGTCAATGGCGGTCAACTTTTGGAGTAACAAGACATGCAGCAAGACTTCAAGAGTCAAGTTCCAGTCTGGAGGACATGATGACGTCTTTAGCTTTACAAGATCATCTAGCAGACAATATTACATGAGCCGCTATGCGTAAACAACATCTGTTGTGTACGTAAACAACATCTGTTGTGTACGTAAACAACATCTGTTGTGTACGTAAACAACATATGTTGTGTACGTAAACAACATATGTTGTTTACGTACAAAACAGCTGTTATGTACGTACACAACAGATGTTGTGTACGTAAACAACATCTGTTGTGTACGTAAACTTTACAAGTGTACAATCTGAACTAGATGAAGCGGACCAAACTAAACTAGATGAAGCAGACCAATCTGAACTAGATGAAGCAGACCAATCTGAACTAGATGAAGCGGACCAAACTAAACTAGATGAAGTGGACCAATCTGAACTAGATGAAGCAGACCAATCTGAACTAGATGAAGCAGACCAATCTGAACTAGATGAAGCGGAGCAATCTCAACTAGATGAAGTGGACCAATCAGAACTAGATGAAGCGGAGCAATGTGAGCAGGTCAGGGTGTGGAGCTAATGTGGGCGGAAGCCCTGTCTGTGGGGGATTAGGGGGCACACCTGCAGGAAGAGGCCTTTGGTGTCTACATGCGCTTGAAGGTCACAGCAAGAGCGAGCTAGCATACGGAAAGAGAGAAAAGAGCTAGCATGCAAGAGGCCTAAGTCATAGATACAACAACGCCAAGTGGAAGATAAACTCTGCCTGCTGTCCTGGCCAGGAGAGGAGCTTTCTACTTCTTTACGCTTCTTCTTCTTCATCCTCCACCTTCAGCTCTTCTGCTTCTGCTGGCGGTTCTTGGCGTAGCTTGTGAAGACAAAATTGTAATCGTTGAATTGAGCCAGCTGGCGGTCCTGACGCTTGAAGCCGTCCAGTTTCTGGCTGGACGCGAAGACACTGCGACATTTGGAGCTCTGTGGAGGGGAGAGGTTCTGGGTTAGACCTGAACCTTGAAGCTAACTGAGGAGGACACCAAGGCTTGTTGTGGTCCCAAACAACATTTGATCCGGAATATCAGTGGTGGACCAGAGCGGGACCAGAGGGGTGGACCAGAGCGGGACCAGAGGGGGACTGCATCCACACTTTCAATCACCAAGACTACATTTCATCTTCAAAACCTATTCATCAAGTCATAAACATTAGCTACACAAATATTCCATTCATAATCAATTCCTACTTAGTGGAAGTTAACTCACCACGGTCAGGCCGGAACCAATTAACAGCGATAAACTAAGGTTTACTTGGTCACCAGAAGTAGATTTAGCTATGAAGCGTGTGCACATGCTTCAACGTTTATATAGAAAGGTCAAAAATAGGAATATAGTTTGATTCATGGGGAAAGAAAAGTGTTCAGTATCTCCTTCACAAGTACACGGGCAAAAACTATGAAAAACTAATCATCTTTAGACATAATGAAAAACTAATCATCTTTAGACAAATCTTCACTTGAACCCTCCTGCTAAAATATAAACTTCAAAGGGAACTGCACTTATTTTTTAAATGTTGCCTTTTATTCACAATCCTACTGGAAGACAAGAACACCTTTTTGCTTTTTTATGCATTCTAATTATGAAATAAACGCCACTTACAATGGAGCCTAGAAGAGTTGCTCTATTCTGCTTAAAAAGCACAAGTTTTATATCCATGCTTTATGTACATATGTAATGTAGTAACAGTCACATTAGTAAGATGTTATATTTACCTATTTTGATCATTTTAAGCATCAATTTAAATAAAACAAATGTCTTTTTGTCCAACAAATGTAACAAAACATCACTTACTGTACAATGTCTGCCCTCACTGGGATGCAGACTGAAAGAATGTTGTCATAATCCCGTTTAGATGAAGAATGACTCAATCCTTGCCGTACAAAAAAGCAGGGGGGGGGGGGGGGGGGGTGTCCAAGCGCCATTGCCGGGTCTAAATTGAGTGTACCAACTTGTCAGATTACGTCCTCATCCCTCTACTATCAAGGTGAGGGATATTATTTATGATGTAGCATAAAGTTCCATGAGCTCAGCAGCCGGTGATGTCAACATAGTCTAATAACAATATCACTAATACTTATTATTCATGTAAATTAACTATTGTTGGCACTTTTTGGATGGTTTTATTATTTGGCGTTCTGGACGGAATAGATAACCTCCTTTATTTAAAAATACATCAGCTTGTCTTATATTATTATGAATGCTAGGCAAAATTCCCGGCAAAAAGTGCAGATCCCCTTTGTTGTTGTACAAATATGTCTGCTAATGAGCGCCAGGGACGACGTTGAAAGCAAAGCTAAACAGGCAATTACCTCGATGGGCTTCGTAAAGAACGTGATACTGTTAAATCAACACCGCTGAGTAAAAGTATCATTTATCCACGAGGAAGTTCAGTCCATCCCAGCAGAATAAAAACATTTGTGATCTGCTACATGTGCACCCCCTAGTGGTGGTGGTCCCAAACAACCTGATGAGGTTAACTCATCAGTCTTTCTCCCATTTGTGCATCTTTTTATGTAATGTTCTACACCAGGGGTCACCAACGCGGTGCCCGCGGGCACCAGGTAGCCCGTAAGGACCAGATGAGTAGCCCGCTGGCCTGTTCTAAAAATAGCTCAAATAGCAGCACTTACCAGTGAGCTGCCTCGATTTTTTAAATTGTATTTATTTACTAGCAAGCTGGTCTCGCTTTGCCCGACATTTTTAATTCTAAGAGAGACAAAACTCAAATAGAATTTTTCAATTTTATTTATTTACTAGCAAGCTGGTCTCGCTTTGCCCGACATTTTTAATTCTAAGAGAGACAAAACTCAAATAGAATTTTTCAATTTTATTTATTTACTAGCAAGCTGGTCTCGCTTTGCCCGACATTTTTAATTCTAAGAGAGACAAAACTCAAATAGAATTTGAAAATCCGAAAAAATATTTTAAAGACTTGGTCTTCACTTGTTTAAATAAATTCATTAATTTTTTTACTTTGCTTCTTATAACTTTCAGAAAGACAATTTTAGAGAAAAAATACAACCTTAAAAATGATTTTAGGATTTTTAAACACATATACCTTTTTACCTTTTAAATTCCTTCCTTTTCTTTCCTGACAATTTAAATGAAGTGAAGTGAATTACATTTATATAGCGCTTTTTCTCAAGTGACTCAAAGCGCTTTACATAGTGAAACCCAATATCTAAGTTACATTCAAACCAGTGTGGGTGGCACTGGGAGCAGGTGGGTAAAGTGTCTTGCCCAAGGACACAACGGCAGTGACTAGGATGGCGGAAGCGGGGATCGAACCTGCAACCCTCAAGTTGCTGGCACGGCCGCTCTACCAACCGAGCTATACCGCCCCAAATCAATGTTCAAGTAAAAAAAAATGTTTTTATTGTAAAGAATAATAAATAGATTTTAATTTAATTCTTCATTTTAGCTTCTATTTTTCCGACGAAGAATATTCGTGAAATATTTCTTCAAACTTATGATTAAAATTCAAAAAAATTATTCTGGCAAATCCAGAAATTCTGTAGAATCAAATTTAAATCTTATTTCAAAGTCTTTTGAATTTTTTTTTTAAATTTTTGTTCTGGAAAATCTAGGAAAAATAATGATTTGTCTTTGTTAGAAATATAGCTTGGTCCAATTTGTTATATATTCTAACAAAGTGTCGATTGGATTTTAACATATTTAAAACATGTCATCAAAATTCTAAAATTAATCTTAATCAGGAAAAATGACTAATGATGTTCCATAAATTATTTTTTAAAGTTTTTCTCTTCTTTTTTTCGGTTGAATTTTGAATTTCAAAGAGTCGAAATTGAAGACAAACTATGTTTCAAAATTTAATTGTAATTTTTTTCGTGTTTTCTTCTCTTTTAAACCGTTCAATTAAGTGTAAATATCATTAATTATTAATAATAACATAGAGTTAAAGGTAAATTGAGCAAATTGGCTATTTCTGGCAATTTATTGAAGTGTGTATCAAACTGGTAGCCCTTCACATGAATCACTACCCAAGAAGTAGCTCTTGGTTTCAAAAAGGTTGGTGACCCCTGGACTATACTCTTATATTCTCATGTCATGCTTTTATTTTGAAGCTTGCCTGGCAATGAGCAGGAAGTCAGTGTGTTGCTTAGACGCTAATTAGGGATGTCCGATAATGGCTTTTTGCCGATATCCGATATTCCGATATTGTCCAACTCTTTCATTACCGATACCGATATCAACCGATACCGATATCAACCGATATATACAGTCGTGGAATTAACACATTATTATGCCTAATTTGGACAACCAGGTATGGTGAAGATAAGGTACTTTTTAAAAAAATGAATGAAATAAAATTAAGATAAATAAATTAAAAACATTTTCTTGAATAAAAAAGAAAGTACAACAATATAAAAACAGTTACATAGAAACTAGTAATGAATGAAAATGAGTAAAATGAAGTGTTAAAGGTTAGTACTATTAGTGGAGCAGCAGCACGCACAATCATGTGTGCTTACGGACTGTATCCCTTGCAGACTGTATTGATATATATTGATATATAATGTAGGAAGCAGAATATTAATAACAGAAACAAACAACCCTTTTGTGTGAATGAGTGTAAATGGGGTGGCTTGGTGCACTAATTTTAAGTGTATCTTGTGTTTATGTGGATTTAATAAAAAAATTTTTTTTAAAAAAATTAAAAAAACGATACTGATAATAAAAAAAACGATACCGATAATTTCCGATATTACATTTTAACGCATTTATCGTCCGATCATATCGGCAGACCGATATTATCGGACATCTCTAACGGTAATGATGCTGCTGTTGTGGTTTCACGCTGCTCAAGTTAAAACTACTTCACATGTCAACATAAACTACTTGGATTTTAGACATGATGGGATTATCTCTCCAACGCAATGTGGAACATGCACGTGGACACTTTCACCAACAAATACTAAACCCAAAACCAGTGAAGATGGCAAAATACAATGATTTGCAAATCATTTTCAACTTATAATCAATTGAATAGACTGCAAAGACAAGATATTTCATGTTCACACTGACAAACTTTGTTACTTTTTGCAAATAATCATGAAGTTAGAATGTAATGGCAGCAACACATGGCAAAAAAGGCATTTTTACCCGTGTGTTACATGGCCTTTCCTTTTAACAACCCTCAGTAAAGGTTTGGGAACTGAGGAGACACATTTTTGAAGCTTTTTTACCCTTGCCTTGACCACTAATACACCCCCATACCATCACACATGCTGCATTTTCCACTTTGCACCTAGAACAGTCCGGATGGTTCTTTACCTCTTTGGTCCACTTTCCAAAAACAATTTGAAATGTGGACTCGTCAGACCACAGAACACTTTTCCACTTTGCATCAGTCCACCTTAGATGAGCTCGGGCCCAGCCAAGCATTTCTGGGTGTTGTTGATAAATGGCTTTGTCTTTGCATAGTAGAGTTTTAACTTGCACTTACAGATGTAGCGACCAACTGTAGTTACTGACAGTGGGTTTCTGAAGTGTTCCTGAGCCCATGTGGTGATATCCTTTACACACCGATGTGGCTTTTTGATGCCTGAGGGATCCAAGGTGTGTAATATCATGGCTTACGTGCAGTGATTTCTCCACATTCTCTGAACCTTTTGATGATATTACGGAGCGTAGATGGTGAAATCCCTCAATTCCTTGTTGAGAAATGTTGTTCTTCAACAATTTGCTCAGGCATTTGTTGACAAAGTGGTGACCCTCGCCCCCGTCCTTGTTTGTGAACGACTGGAAGCTGCTTTTATACCCAATCATGGCACCCACCTGTTCCCAATTAGCCTGTTCACCTGTGGGATGTTCCAAATAAGAGCATTCCTCAACTTTCTCACTCTTTTTTGCCACTTGTGCCAGCTTTTTTGAAACATGTTGCAGCCATCAAGTTCCAAATGAGCTAATATTGGCAACAAATAAAGTTTACCAGTTCCAATGTTAAAATATCTTGTCTTTGCAGTCTATTCAACTGAATATAAGTTGAAAAGGATTTGTTGTATTCTCTTTTTATTTAGCATTTACACAACTTCACTGCTTTTGTACAATCTAAGGTGTTTTCCACATAAATGAGTTGCATTAAAAGCACTTTGTTCTGCAAACGTGCCTGATTGACAAACAGCGTGGTCACTAATTTCCCGGGCTTGAACACATCCACCACCTTCCGAACCAGGTCATCGTACGAAGTCTGGGAGAGGTTGGTCTCGAAGCTAACGTAGGAGAAGTCTGGCTCGGGGGTGATGTGGATAGTCCAGTAGGTGCCCTACAGCCGCAGGAGAGAAGAAGAAGAAGGACATAAGTGAAATGAAGACAGGACAGAAGTGGGAGGCCATGTTGCTCACGTCAGTCTTCATTCCGTTCATGGAGTATCCACATGGGTTGAACATTGTGGCGTCTATCACAGAACCTGGTATCAGGTCACAAATTCCACTCATCTGTAAACAAAAACTTCTTTTAACACTTACAATTGTATTACAAATATTTCAATCGGCCACGTCTACAAATACATCTTTTTAAAACATTGGATCTACACAAGATGAGGTACACATTTGCTTCAATCACAAGCCTGAAAAGCAGCCACAGCTGACTTTACAACTCAGTATAGAGTACAGTATGTCTCCTGTACTTTGTATTTACAACTCAGTATAGTGTACAGTATGTCTCCTGTACTTTGTATTTACAACTCAGTATAGAGTACAGTATGTCTCCTGTACTTTGTATTTACAACTCAGTATAGAGTACAGTATGTCTCCTGTACTTTGTATTTACAACTCAGTATAGAGTACAGTATGTCTCGTGTACTTTGTATTTACAACTCAGTATAGAGTACAGTATGTCTCCTGTACTTTGTATTTACAACTCAGTATAGAGTACAGTATGTCTCGTGTACTTTGTATTTACAACTCAGTATAGAGTACAGTATGTCTCCTGTACTTTGTATTTACAACTCAGTATAGAGTACAGTATGTCTCCTGTACTTTGTATTTACAACTCAGTATAGTGTACAGTATATCTCGTGTACTTTGTATTTACAACTCAGTATAGAGTACAGTATGTCTCGTGTACTTTGTATTTACAACTCAGTATAGAGTACAGTATGTCTCGTGTACTTTGTATTTACAACTCAGTATAGAGTACAGTATGTCTCGTGTACTTTGTATTTACAACTCAGTATAGAGTACA
Organism: Entelurus aequoreus; assembly: GCF_033978785.1. Taxonomy (NCBI): domain Eukaryota; kingdom Metazoa; phylum Chordata; class Actinopteri; order Syngnathiformes; family Syngnathidae; genus Entelurus; species Entelurus aequoreus. Next base: position 94,086,949 of record NC_084733.1, read on the forward strand.
GTATGTCTCGTGTACTTTGTATTTACAACTCAGTATAGAGTACAGTATGTCTCGTGTACTTTGTATTTACAACTCAGTATAGTGTACAGTATGTCTCGTGTACTTTGTATTTACAACTCAGTATAGTGTACAGTATGTCTCGTGTACTTTGTATTTACAACTCAGTATAGTGTACAGTATGTCTCGTGTACTTTGTATTTACAACTCAGTATAGTGTACAGTATGTCTCGTGTACTTTGTATTTACAACTCAGTATAGAGTACAGTATGTCTCGTGTACTTTGTATTTACAACTCAGTATAGTGTACAGTATGTCTCCTGTACTTTGTATTTACAACTCAGTATAGAGTACAGTATGTCTCCTGTACTTTGTATTTACAACTCAGTATAGTGTACAGTATGTCTCCTGTACTTTGTATTTACAACTCAGTATAGAGTACAGTATGTCTCGTGTACTTTGTATTTACAACTCAGTATAGTGTACAGTATGTCTCGTGTACTTTGTATTTAGAACTCAGTATAGAGTACAGTATGTCTCGTGTACTTTGTATTTACAACTCAGTATAGTGTACAGTATGTCTCGTGTACTTTGTATTTAGAACTCAGTATAGAGTACAGTATGTCTCGTGTACTTTGTATTTACAACTCAGTATAGTGTAGGGGCCTATCCAGTGTTTCCCACACATTCATTTATTTGTGGCGGCCCGCCACAAAAGAATTACTTCCGCCAAAAATAAAAAAATAATTTTTTTTCTTTTTTTTTTGTCCTGTCCAGCTTCTCAGGCAAATCATATAGTAGATGTAGATGCCCATATAGGCTGTTCACATTTACTTTACAGAGAAGTGTAGGATACTTCTCTTGTTGCCTTATTTGTATTTGACCACTACTGTTTTCTGTTTATTTGTTACTGACTGTGGCAGGACACCTCTGCCTCTGTTTCACTTTATGTTGCTGGTAAATAATATGCTTGTAGTAGTAGGCTAAAGTTAAATTATTTAGTATGCACTAATTAAAGGGGCAGAGCTTTAAGAGACATTTTAGCTTTTATATTTTTATAAGATATATTTTTTGTAAGAACCACAATTAATAAATATATTCCAGTGAATAACTTATTGTTCAAATCTGTATATAAATATGTACATAAAGTGTTGTAATTATATTGTAAAATGGATGGATGGATGGACGTTTAAAACAAAACTGTTATTATTAATTAGTAAGTATACATTTTTTGAGCCTTTTTAGAGAAAATCATATTGTAGTAAATTATGCAAATTACTCGATGATGTCATGGTGACCACGCCCATAGCCACGCCCCCAGCGCCATGGCAGTTTATGGGAAACACTGCTATCCCCAGGTGCATGTCTTTGGAGGTGGGAGGGGCCTATCCCCAGGTGCATGTCTTTGGAGGTGGGAGGGGCCTATCCCCAGGTGCAATCAATCATCTTAAAAACGTTCAAATATTGGTAGCGACAAAACTAGCCCTGTATTTACACGACATGACCTTGCTGAGGACACCACCCTCCCTATGAACTGGACAAGTTTGTTCTTTTCCACACCCAGCTGGGGTTTTTTGAGTTTTTCCTTGCGAGTTTGTAAGCCCTTTAAAAACGCTCGTGACTAAGGGCCAGATAAATATATTTGGATTGATTCCAAATGGTAAATGATCATTCACCCACAGTTGACACCAAGTACAGTGTTAAAAAACCTCATGTGGATTTAGGTGTGGGCCCTATAATATACAAAACCAACTTTTCCTACCCATTGGTACATTGTTTTGGTGTATTTCCTGAAAATATATGGCAGAGATATGTAGAAAACCTTCTTACAAACATGCTCCAAACAAGCGGTTGGAATTTGAGACTTCAGTGATGCATTTTGTCTGAGTTACATCAGCGGTTATCTCCATATATGGCAGGTGTTTACCCAAAGTTCTCCATTGTTATTCAGTCGGAGTCACTAAGTTCCTTCTTTTTATTGTGGGGCTCCTACATGCATGCTAAAATCCTACGCTGTTGCCATTTCTAATACAAAGTAGCAAATAGTTATGTTAGATCTGTCAGTTGACTCACTATGGAAGTTCCAAAAGCACCACCATGACATGTTCCGTACAATTCCAAACTACGGCACAGAAAGCTGAACTGAACAGGAAGGCCAAGAAGTAAAAATGCTTACACGAGTGACATCACTTGCAGAAACATCATCTTTCATATAGAACTGGTCCATAATGGCTGGATCAAGGTCACTCATCAAAACTTCCAGTGTCTGATCCGCATACTTGTTCTCCCAGTACTCTGGCAAGTCCAGAGTAAACAGATACCTGGCGAGGACATGCAAGAAGAATGTGATAGGAATCCATCAAAAGTTTTGAGCGTCATGTTGGAGATGTTGTCTTACCAGCAGTCAGCGTTCAAACGTCCCATACAGTAGGCTGCACCATCTAGAGAAAAGGACGATATAATAACTGTCCTAGTCCTCTTAGAGTTCTCATGACATTACAAAAACCGCCTCAGGACTATAAAATGACATGTTTCAAGATTCAAATCATTTTTGATTATCATCCAGTGGGTCATCTGCCCGACCCAAGTGGATTCACCCCTGGGCTTCAGCATTCCTTTCTGCTAATCTTCAATGGCAAGCAAGATTACTCGGAAACTGTGCAACACTTTGGTTTTCTTCCATGAAACCTTGTGGAAACGGACACGGGCCAAAGCGGAAAATGTAGAATTTAGCTGATTCGATACAGATTTGGTCTGATATCGTGAACATTTAGGCATATGCAGCAGTTTCAAACCAGGTGGCACAGGTGTGCACTCCAGATCAGAGGTCACCAAATAGTGAGCAGGTGATCGTGACAATGGAGTCTACAAAGAACTGAAGGGTTCATGAAAATGACCACTTTCAGTCTCAAACGTTATGTTTTCATTGATTGATTGAAACTTGTATTAGTAGATTGCACAGTACAGTACATATTCCGTACAATTGACCACTAAATGGCAACACCCCAATAGGTTTTTCAACTTGTTTAAGTCGGGGTCCACGTTAATCAATTCATGTTGCCAAACGTGGTCGACCAAGGCAGGCACTGGGATCCAGTCTCTTCCAAATACACACACTGGCAACGCTAAGCTATCAGTCGTCTCAACATGTAGACCCACGGAAACACCAGACATGGATTCACAATTATACTAAGGCTGTCAAAGTTCATGTGTTAACATGATTAATCACATGGTGTACACCAGTGGTTCTTAACCTGGGTTTGATGGAACCCTAGGGGTTCGGTGAGTCGGCCTCAGGGGTTCGGCGGAGGTCAAGACACACCCGACTCATCGTGTAAATACAAACTTTTCCCTATCTGCATATTACGGATACGGCAACAGCAGAAGTCAGACTGATTTGCAGGTGTGTCATTTGTTGTGAGTTCATGCACTGTGTTGGTGTTGTTCTTTGAACAAGGTGATGTTCATGCACACTTCATTTTGTGCACCAGTAAAACAAACATGGTAATACTTTAGTATGGGGAACATATTCACCATTAATTAGTTGCTTACTAACATGCAAATTAGTAACATATTGGCTCTTAACTAGTCATTATTAAGTACTTATTAATGCCTTATTCGGCATGGCCTTATTATAACCCTAACCCTCTAACCCTGGACCTAACCAAATAACTTTAAATTAAGTCTTGGGTACTTAGAATATGTTCCCCATACTAAAGTGTTACCAAAAACATATAACTTTGTCTTGAATTTGAAAAAATACAACATTTTATTTTTCACTAGAGAAGGGGTTCGGTAAATGCGCATATGAACCTGGTGGGGTTCGGTACCTCCAACAAGGTTAAGAACCACTGGTGTAGACCCACGGAAACACCAGACATGGATTCACAATTATACTAAGGCTGTCAAAGTTCATGATTAATCACAAAGCATTACCACAGTAATCATGTATAAACACAGATTTATATTGAGCGCACATTCTCTTCACTAAGAATGTCCCAATTAGCATGTTTGGCCTCCAATCCTGATGCTATTTTTTGGGCCTCTGATCTAATCCCATTTCGCGTTTCGATCCGATGCTTTAATAAACTATAGAACTGAACATGTTTCATTCATGGTGAGTAACTAAGGTCGACAGTTACACAGGTTCTTAAAGCTTCTTCAATGTATAATTTGCTAGTATTGTATGTCTGATGTATTACATTTGAGGCATTGGATGCTACATATGATTTTTTTAAACAAAAAAAACCTAAAAACTACTATTGGCTCCCATTTATATCATTTGGTTTTTACCCTCCAACCAGAAACTTGCTCCCCGATCTTCCAAACATGAACAAAATCTTTAAAAAATAAACATCGACATCTGGATCGTTCCCCGCTACTTTACATCAAAGCTGGCGGTTAGCTTCTTGTGTCGTCCTGCTCGGTGTGTGTAACATCTTTAGCCATTTATTTCCCTCTAGTCCTGCAGTGATATTACAACTTGTTTACTTTCCACCATGGTGGTGAGGATTAGTATCTTAGAAAGGGCTTGTGGACGACACGCTTGCTACAGCTTGCTCACATTCCACCTGCTTTTCTGGCAAGAAAGGCTGGCACTCTCATGCATGTCTGCCACAAAGATGATGGAAATGTGCATTGATCCCTTTTGAAGGAATGTTTCACGCGAGTACTATCTTTAGTCATGTAAACAAGTGGACACAGCTGCGGTAACAAACACCTGGGCCTAGGTAAACAAGTGGACACAGCTGCGGTAACAAACACCTGGGCCTAGCAACTCAGTCGATGAGTTAAAAAAAGGAAAGTATCGGCACAATCCTGAGCAGGTTGCTATACGTGAGCCGTGCTGGCAAAATGAGTCGGAATACGCACAGGCTAATTTTGAGCTACAGGCAAATAAGTGACATTTTTTTATCTTGGTTGAAATTGAGATTTTCACAAAAGTGAGTCCATAAAGCCACAATCTAGCGATCCCAATCATGGAAATAGCAAGAAAACATCTTAAATCACCTTTATTTGAAGGTTTTGTACGAGCTATGTCTTCAGAAATGAGTCCTTTGTGTTAAAATTCCTTGAGAAAATCAAGTGTTTTCAACGCTCACTGGCGGCAATAAGGGGGAATCCCCCTAGCCAGATTTGCTATCATTGTGACGCCAAGTTGACCTACTTTCTAAAAATGAGCATGGAATTCCCGATGACGCCATTCTGAACCAATAGAATTCGAGTTTTTAAACCTGTCCCGACGTAAACAAATCCGGCTTGTTGCTAAGCGGTCGCTGTGAGGCGTACCCTCATTGGTTGAATCACCCCGCGCGGTGCATTGTGGTATCATGGCAGCGCCCGGATGAAAAACAACACAGTAATTCAAGCGGAATATTTGGTGAAAAAAGGTGATTTTCGAACATTGAATTATTATTTTTGTGGATAAGTTAGACCGGGGGTCACCAAGGCGGTGCCCGCGGGCACCAGGTAGCCCGTAAGGACCAGATGAGTAGCCCGCTGGCCTGTTCTAAAAATAGCAGCACTTACCAGTGAGCTGCCTCGATTTTATAAATTGTATTTATTTACTAGCAAGCTGGTCTCGCTTTGCCCGACATTTTTAATTCTAAGAGAGACAAAACTCAAATAGAATTTGGAAATCCAAGAAAATATTTTAAAGACTTGGTCTTCACTTGTTTAAATAAATTCATTCATTATTTTACTTTGCTTCTTATAACTTTCAAAAAGACAATTTTAGAGAAAAAATACAACCTTAAAAATGATTTTAACACATTTACCTTTTTACCTTTTAAATTCCTTCCTCTTCTTTCCTGACAATTTAAATCAATGTTCAAGTAAATTTACTTTTTTTATTGTAAAGAATAATAAATACATTTTAATTTAATTCTTCATTTTAGCTTCTGTTTTTTCGACGAAGAATATTTGTGAAATATTTCTTCAAACTTATTATGATTAAAATTCAAAAACATTATTCTGGCAAATCTAGAAAATCTGTAGAATCAAATTTAAATCTTATTTCAAAGTCTTTTGAATTTCTTTAAAAAATTTTGGTCTGGAAAATCTAGAAGAAATAATGATTTGTCTTTGTTAGAAATATAGCTTGGTCCAATTTGTTATATATTCTAACAAAGTGCAGATTGGATTTTAACCTATTTAAAACATGTCATCAAAATTCTAAAATTAATCTTAATCAGGAAAAATTACTAATGATGTTCCATAAATTCTTTTTTTAATTTTTTCAAAAAGATTCGAATTAGCTAGTTTTTCTCTTCTTTTTTTCGGTTGAATTTTGAATTTCAAAGAGTCGAAATTGAAGATAAACTATGTTTCAAAATTTAATTGTCATTTTTTTCGTGTTTTCTCCTCTTTTAAACCGTTCAATTAAGTGTAAATATCATTAATTAATAATAATAACATAGAGTTAAAGGTAAATTGAGCAAATTGGCTATTTCTGGCAATTTATTTAAGTGTGTATCAAACTGGTAGCCCTTCGCATTAATCACTACCCAAGAAGTAGCTCTTGCTTTCAAAAAGGTTGGTGACCCCTGAGTTAGACTGTTTTACATTAGAAGGTGGCGAGGGTACACAGGCGGTTGCAAGTGCGCTAAATTCACTGCAGTCGGCGAATCTTCTTAGTGCTGCTGCTCAGGAATATTACGGCCAGCTGATTGATGATTATTTTGGTGGTCAGGACCCTGTAAGTAGCGATAATGACTCAGAAATTGATGAAAGTGACTCTGAGGAGGCTTCTCCTCTCCTAGACAATCTCAACGATTACGACGTTTTGCATATCCTTTAGACATGGGATTTGACTTTAACTGTACCAATTTTGGTGTTGCTACAAGGACTTTTAAGGTATGGCTGCTATGGAGTTTTGTTTTGGAACATTCTGTTCTGGAACAGTAAACTTTAAGCTGTTTTTTCTCAAAACGGACCCTCAAACTTGGTCGACTTCAATCGGATGTAACTCGGTCATTTTCTGTCCGATTCCAACAAACCATATATCATTTTGAAGGTCTTTAGATGGAGAATGTGTAAATAACAATAACTCCGTTTTTAAAATTTCCTCACTGTGACTCATTTTGCCAGCACAGGTCACATATGGTAAGTGAGCAGGTCAATGCGTACATCAGTGCAGAGTGAGTGAGACTGGTGTGTCCATTGGAACATTTCACTTCAAAATACATTCGAGAGGGGATTTTAGATCAAACGGTTAGCAGGTTCTGAGCAAATAAATGACGTACATTCAAGTAAAAAATGTAAATATGTTCCTGTCTGACAACAAAATCAACATTTGTGTGCAAATATCGCAGTCTTTTTAAAAAGGTCAATTATGCATAGGGATGATGTTCGAAAACCGGTTCTCCCGATTGTTCGATAAGAAAAAAAACGATTCCATGGATTCGAATCCCTTTTTGAGAAACGGTTCCCATTATCGAAGCCACTATAGTAAAGAAAGCAGCATCAACAATGGACCGGAAAAAAACGCTCCAAGGCATGGCTTCACTTTACTAAGAAATACGAGGAGGAAACGGCTATCTGCAATTATTGGCTTTCCTGTAAGGGGAGCAGTACCACAAACATGTTCAGGCCGTACATAACCTGAAGGTTAGAGAAGCAGCGACAGAGATGACCAAGCACGCTTCTCTTCCTCTGCTTCAACCTGCAGTCCCAGTGATAGTGCCGGTGAGTAACTAACGCTAACTGTTGCCGGTTCATTTCCATATCTGCTCACTTGTAGTAACGTTACCTCTTATGTCAACCAGGACTGCAGTAATGTTAGCTAGACTAACGTTACCTAAGCATAGTCAGTGGCTAACGGTAACGTTAGCCTTTTTGCATGTGTCTGATAACGTTAACGGTATCTTGTAGCCTACACCACTCCAGAGCTAGCAGGTCAGGCTAATAAACTAGTGCTTGCAAGATGTGAATTAAGACAATGTGAATGTTCTCCTATTTCAGATGATGACATTCATGACAGCCAGACTGACCAGGGCAGTGTTTGCTGTTTATTTGATTTTTTTCTTTAAAAAATAAAAGTGAGCTTTTGTTAAACCAAGTATTGTGTTTTTTCCATGTACAACAACATATCTGGATTCGATAAGAGAATCGATAAAGATTCGATAATGGCATTGAAATCGATAATTTCTTAACAAACATCATCCCTAATTATGCATGCAAGTAATTGACTGATTATTCAAAATGCAAACGTGTCACTGTTGGCATCAACGCACTTGTTGTGTCTTTTTACGCAATGAAATCCGAAAGGACACGGATTTTTAAATTTTCTCTCCGGGTCAAAACTCCGGTTTGCCTGTTTTATTTATCGATTGTCGCTTTCCCCTGATGTTGTGTTGTTTATATTTGCCGGTGTTGTATATAGAATGTGAAATATAACAGGATAATGCACACATTTATCATTTCTTTTTAAAAAGTGGGACCCCAAAAATGTACTCTGGCACCCCATTTTTATCACTTGATTATGACCCCATTTTGAAAATTCCTAGTGCCAACACTGCGTGTTATTTGATAGCCCTAATTTACAACACGAGTGTGGTGGCAAAGTGCCTTGCCCAAGGATACAGTAGCAGTGACAGAGATGGAGGAAGTGGGTTTCGAACCCGCTCCACATCTGACTGAGACCCACAAAGAAACACGGTTGCCATCTTTCCTGATTACATACTTGGGAAAATCTGTCCGAGAAAGTCTATTTCCTCTTGGAAGTTCCGATGAGGGAACTCTTGATGGGTAGGTTTCATAAAGTTCTTGCGGGAGTAGAAGAAATTCTGCAAAACATGATTAAAAAGGGTTGGAACGCTGAGTGACCACGAGCAGGGTAGAAGGAACTACAGGAGTGCTGGGGTGTGGCTCACCTCGATGGCATCAAAACCGCAGTACTCCCTGGCGAGTTCCAGCAGAGGCACCAGTGCTTGCAGTAAGAGGGTGGTTCCACATGTTTTCAAAATGAAACGTCTCTTGGAGACAAACATGCTACTCTCACTAAATGGGGAGGGGGAGACAGAATAGAAGTTTCATTGGAAAATATACACAGAACAAAGAATCTTATCTTTCATTCAGCTCTACTCTTTTAAAGTGTTTCCCATTCATTCCTATTAACCATCATGTTACATCCCCACCTTTTTAACACCGTTCATTTGCAGCTGGTCTGCCAGAGAGTAAGAATACAGAACAGGAGGGATCAGTTTGGCCAGCTCAGCAACTTTATACAGGAAGTTTTTATATTTGTTGGGATTCAGTCTTTGGTGTACCCAATTCTTTCACAGTATGCATTTATTTACTCAGTCATCAAATACAAGCAATCACAAAATTCCCAGTGGGAGAGAAAATCCTGGCATGCAGGCACATGTGGAGTGTGCATTGCTACCGCGGTAAAAAGACAAACTGCATAATGTAACAAGACATAGCAGGAATTAGAGATATTCCAATCAAGGTTATGCATTAACTGTACTTTTTACATTTATTTATAGAGAGTGTGATTGGCAGTTTAACAATAATGATATTTGAACTAGTTCCTTATCTTTTATTACATACAATTGTTTGAGCAAAACAAAGTCAATAGTACACAACAACAAAATCAAATCAGAAATTACTATTTATTAAATCCTTTGGTTTTTGCCCTCAAAATTTCCCTGTGTGCAGGGAATTTTACTCCAGTTTGTAAACATGAACAAAAACAATAAAAAATGATTGAGACAATAAAAAGGTCGATCTGGTCATATACCGATACTACCCTTAATATCGACACCACTAAATTATGGATGGATCTGTCCTGTGTGACAGTGACAATGCTGACACACCAACATTTGTTATATTATCCTCTCTCTCTCGACTCATTAAAGGCCTACTGAAAGCCACTACTAGCGACCACGCAGTCTGATAGTTTATATATCAATGATAAAATCTTAACATTGCAACACATGCCAATACGGCCGGGTTAACTTATAAAGTGACATTTTAAATTTCCCGCTAAACTTCCGGTTGAAAACTCCTTTGGATATGACATATGCGCGTGACGTAGCCAGTAGAACATTGATTGATTGATTGAGACTTTTATTAGTAGGTTGCACAGTGAAGTACATATTCCATACAATTGACCACTAAATGGTAACACCCGAATAAGTTTTTCAACTTGTTTAAGTCGGGGTCCAGAGGTATGGCTCCCCCATTGAAGCCAATACGAAATAGTTCTGTTTTCATCTCATTATTCCACAGTATTCTGGACATCTGTGTTGGTGAATCTGTTGCAATTTGTTCATTGCATTATGGAGAAAGAAGCTGAGCGAGCAAAGAAGAAAGTTGTCGGTGCGAAGCGGAGTATTTTGCGAGGGAAGTCAGCAACACAACACAGCCGGTGTTTCATTGTTTACATTCCCGAAAGATGCAGTCAAGATCAAAGAACTCGGACAACAGAGACTCCTACCAGGAGGATTTTGACTTGGATACACAGACGCCTGTAGAGAACTGGGACAACACAGACTCTTACCAGGATTACTTTGATTTGGATACACAGACGCAGACGCGGTACCGTGAGTACGCAGCTGCGCTTCCAAACATTTGATCGCTTGCCTGTACGTGCGTGTCACGTACGTAACTTTGGTTAAATATATAAGCTTTATGAACCTTGGGTTAGGTAAACGGTCCTTTGGGCTGAGTGATTGTGTGTGTTGTGCAGGTGTTTGAATTGTATTGGCGGGTTATATGGACGGGAGCTAGTATACTAGCTCCTAGCTATAGCTAGGAGCTAGCATAACAAACACCTAGGTGTTTTTATGTGGGATTAATTTGTGGCATATTATATATAAGCCTGGTTGTGTTGTGGCTAATAGAGTATATATATGTCTTGTGTTTATTTACTGTTGTAGTCATTCCCAGCTGAATATCAGGTCCCAACCGCCTCTCACAGCATCTTCCCTATCTGAATCGCTTCCACTGCCCTCTAATCCTTCACTTGCACTTTCCTCATCCACAAATCTTTCATCCTCGCTCAAATTAATGGGGTAATCGTCGTTTTCTCGGTCCGAATCGCTCTCACTTCTGGCCGCCATCACTGTAAACAATAGGGAACTTTGCGGAAATGTACAACTGACTACGTCACGCTACTTCCGGTAGGGGCAATGCTTTTTTTTTAATCAGATACCAAAAGTTGCGATCTTTATCGTCGTTCTCTACTAAATCCTTTTAGCAAAAATATGGCAATATCGCGAAATGATCAAGTATGACACATAGAATAGATCTGCTATAAAAAAAAAATTCATTTCAGTAGGCCTTTAAGCTACTTGTTAATAAAGTTGCTACATCTACACTTCTTCAACTTTTAAGCACTTATTGGGGTTTAAAACTAGGTTAAGCTTAGCTATTAGAATGCCTTATACTGGCTTTCTGTCAGTGTCTAACATGTTTATATCACTGGATAATGATACTTAATATATTAAGAAATGCAGCTTAATATCATCCTATGAAATCGTCAGATAATGGTCGGTTTGAAAACCACTAAGTGTTTCCTGCATAACATCCCTGCGGTATCTTGGAAAAAAAGCGCAGCTTCAGCATAAAATATTGTAACATCCAGACAGTCACGCACAGTCTGACGCTATTTTTAACTCTTAATGCAAACAGCAGGCTCACTTCCTACAACACATCCTCTCTCATGCACACTGCTCTCTCTCCAGGGTCAATGCACCAAGACAAAAAACACAAAATGTATCATTTTTTTTGTGGAAAACGTTTTGACACCCCTGATCCAAAGCTCCAATTATAGCTAAGGTGCTTATTTACCTAAAATACTTTAATTGGAAGCAGGTGACTATTGGAGAGAGGCCATTCCTGAAATTTGAAAATATTATATACATCTTAATACTTTAACTTTAATCATTTGGAGTGTAAAAGAAAGGAGTTACTTCAACCACATCAGTGCTTCCCATACATTCATTTGTTGGTCGTGGCCCACCACAAATAATTCTGGTGCTACTGTACCTGTTGGCCCTTGCTCGAAAACACAATGCACCTGTGACAAAAAAAGAATGGGCAATTATGCCAATTCCATGATGACGTCACTACTTCACCCCTATCAGTGGCCTGAATCAAAATGATTCAATTATAATATTGCATTACATGTTATTTCAAATGGGAACACTTGCTGGTAGTTATGACAATTTAGAGTGAAAAGCAAATGTTATTTTTACTGGCATACAAAACATTCTAACTTGGATTGCTTCCCTGGCTTGGAGACTCTCCCGAAGGACAGTACGGCGAAGACACAACAAACTCCCTTCTTGTCTCTCATGGACACACACCTGTTGTTGACTTTGGACTGACTATCGGCTGCACCACATCAAGGCCGCGGAACAGAGACACACGCACATGCATTCACAAAAAAATATACGCCACACATACCCCAACCCCCCCATCCAACGCCCTTGACGCAAATCCCATAGGGGTGATGGACAGACGGGCAGAGCCTGAAGAGCTGCAGCCTGCCACCATGGCCCCCTACTCCCTCCCCTCTGTTGCTAGATATCTGGAGATGTACGTTGTAATATGTATATGTGCTTTGCTATGGAGGTTGTTTTCCCCTTAGGAGCCTAGTCTAGATTGTATTTTTTTTTACTCATCCTTCCCCAGCGTTGACCTTTTTCCAATCTTTTACGGGGCGGGGCACCTTGTGGCGACCCATCAGCGTTCCTGTTCTGTAACCCTGTTTGTTTGTCTCATCTTGAACGGGTTTGTGCTGAAAACAAAGTTTCGTTGTACTTGTGCAATGACAATAAAGACCTACCTACAGGTCTCGTAGCAAATTGTGGTCCGTAAGTATGTACAGTCAACCTAGTGTTTCCCGCACATTCATTTATTTGTGGCGGCCCGCCACGAAAGAATTACGTCTGCCACAAATAAATAAAAAAATATTTTTTTTAATTTATTTTTTTTAAATTTATTTTTTTTTGTCCTGTCCAGCTTCTCAGGCAAATCATATAGTAGATGTAGATGCCCATATAGGCTGTTCAGATTTACTTTACAAAAGAGAAGTGTAGGATACTTCTCTTGTTGCCTTATTTGTATTTGACCACTACTGTTTTCTGTTTATTTGTTACTGACTGTGGCAGGACACCTCTGCCTCTGTTTCACTTTATGTTGCTGGTAAATAATATGCTTGTAGTAGTAGGCTAAAGTTAAATTATTTAGTATGCACTAATTAAAGGGGCAGAGCTTTAAGAGACATTTTAGCTTTTATATTTTATAAGATACATTTTTTGTAAGAACTACAATTAATAAATATATTTCAGTGAATAAGTTATTGTTCAAATCTGTATATAAATATGTACATAAAGTGTTGTAATTATATTGTAAAATGGATGAATGGATGGACGTTTAAAACAAAACTGTTATTAATTAGTAAGTATACATTTTTTGAGGCTTTTTAGAGAAAATCATATCATTGTAGTAAATTATGCAAATTACTTGATGATGTCATGTTGACCACGCCCATAGCCACGCCCCCACATGTATCTTGGCCGTCTATGGGAAACACTGCAACCCCATCTATAGCGACTATTAAAGGGAGACAGCAAAACCCACGTTGAACATTAGGGAATTCATATTGTAGCAATTGTATCCGTAAAAGAGTAAACAATTCCATACAACTGACCCCTAGTTCCACCAAGTGCACTTGGCATTGCGGCCGCGCCACAGCTGCAAGTCGATACTAGGTTTCTACTCTGGTCATTAGTTCAACTTCCAACATGTCTTCTCCGTCTCATGTCCAACGCTCTGAAGCTCTCAGCAGCAAATACGCAAGGCTTCTATTTTTATCGGCTGCTGCAAGTAAAACCATAGTGATTTTCCACAGATGGTGTAGGGCGGGACAGGAAGTAGGACACAAAATTCATCGATTGATTTTCAGAATAAAATGGTACGCGTTTAAGAGCATGCTGCCCCATGTTAAAAGTACAAAAAAAAGACCAATGCAACAAATCTCCTATTGTCATCCTCCAGTTGGACCTTCTGCCCGTTTGTTATGGAATTGATCCCACATGTTATGTTAGTAAGTCTAGCAGGGGTGTCTAACATTTCCACTGAGGGGCACATCGCAGTAATGGCTGCCATCAGCCATTACTGACACACATTAGACTGGATACCAATCTATTTTTTGGTCGGAATTCACCCAAGTGTGCAACCATTAAATGCTGTTACAACATCCATGGATTACCGTATTTCCTTGAATAGCCGCAGGGGCGCTAATTAATTTAAAACACTCTTCTCACTCCTGCGGTTACCAAAACCATGCGGAATGGGCAAGCATGCGCTAATTATTTTAAAACCTCTTCTCACTCCGGCGCATACCTTATCATGAAAAGCACATTTAATTAAAAAAAACGTTATTATGATCTTACCTTTACTTGTAAATGGGTCCATGTGCAGCTGCTTCTGATCAAAGGCAGTCTTTCTTATCTTTCTTCAATTTTAAAAGTCTCTGGAGATATTCCTTTAATTATTACCTCCTGCTTCGATTGAAAGTCCAGTTTAGAAAACTGTTTTATTTTAGATATGTAATCCTCCATGTTAAAAGTGCAAGCAAACAATCGCTGCTCATGCTTGCTGCTTGTTGTCTTCTTCTGCAGTACCTGTCTCCCGCAGTACTGGTAGTCGCAAGAAGGATCACTAGCGCCCTCTACCACCAGGAGGCGGGAGTCATTTAATGACTCATATTTGACCGAAGTGCCAAGCATGCGCTAATTATTTTGCGAAACGAGTTTGACCCGGCTGTAATTCTAGGCAGGCGAATACTATATTCCCGGCGCCAAATCAAGGAAATACGGTATACTGTAGAATGTAAAATTGGTATAACAAAGCTGTCTATTTGCAGTGTGCATTGAGGAAGAGGCTGTTAAGTTAAAGACAATGTATTATGGTATACATCTCAATGTGTGGATATCATTGTCACAATTAATCAGGTTAGGTTAGTAATGTCCATTTCTCTGTTCTCAATTGTTGATGACTGATGATAAAAACCAAACCTAACCCCCCCCCCCCCCCCTCCACACCCCGGATTGTAAATAATGTAAATAATTCAATGTGATTATCTTGTGTGATGACTGTATTATGATGATAGTATATATCTGATAGTATATATCTGTATCATGAATCAATTTAAGTGGACCCCGACTTAAACAAGTTGAAAAACTTATTGGGGTGTTACCATTTAGTGGTCAATTGTAGGGAATATGTACTTCACTGTGCAACCTACTAATAAAAGTCTCAATCAATCAATCACATGCGGCCCATTAAGCTTTTCAATCTGGCTCGCCGGACATTCCCAAATAATTTTTTTTAGGTGTTTAAGATGTAAAGTGTAGCTGCCATTATGATGTGCACTCATGTTTTCTAATGACCGTAAGTCTTCAACTATACTAAGTATTTCAATAGTGTAGATTATGTTTTGTCATCTTGTACTTCTTTGTCATTGCCTGAAATAAATAAAAAAATGAAAAAATGAATGGTTGGAATCTGCATTTTTGCATGATATACTAGTTACTATGATCATCTAATTAGTTACTATGGTCACCTAATTAGTTACTATGGTCATCTAATTACTATGGTAATCTAATTAGTTACTATGGTCACCTAATTAGTTACTATGGTCATCTAAGTAGTTACTATGGTCATCTAAGTAGTTACTATGGTCATCTAATTAGTTACTATGGTCATTTAATCAGTTACTTTTAGGCACCAAGCAGTGTGGGTGGGGAGCGTTTCCACAGAGGGTTTCCAGAGCCTGAAATGCGTGTGTCAGGGACAGACGCGGAAGGAGATTTTTACAACAAAGTTCTAAAGCTTAGTGATGTATCAGATGTATCAGATTGTAGGTGGGTTTATTTTGACCCTTTGCGTTCATATTTCACTGTTTGTTGCATTTCGATTGATTGTAAAATATGTGGATGGAGACGTTCATATGTTGTCAATATTCAGTGTTTTATCCTTCATAGTCAATATTGTAAATCCCACATTTTTTATTTTCATGTACATTCTGGGTGTCTCATTCAGTAAAAAAAATGTACAATTCCATTCCATTTAAGGCGGTCTGTCATAACATTTTTAGCATTCAGACATTATTGTGAGGTTTTGTATTAGTGTGCCTAAAAATCAGATGTACCGGCCCCTAGACAGATTCTTCTCTCTAAATTTGGCTAAATAGTTATTCGTTTAAGGGGTTAAACAACTTAGTGTAGACATGGCCTAAGCCTGGGCCTCTGGAGAGAGGGTCCAGACTGAGGCCAAGGAAAAAAACCAAAAAACTCAAAGCCATAGCACACATAAGCATGTGTGTAAGAGGGAAACATCAAAGAACATCAAAGGACATTAAAGACATTCAAAGGGCAGAGCTGATGCAAGTAAGTAAGTAAGTACATTTTATTTATAAAGCGCTTTTAACAGATCAAATGACAAAGCATTGGTGAACTAAAACAACCATTATATGAAAACTAATCTAAACTAAAAGCTTTACTAAGAAGAAAAGTTTTCAAATGTTTCTTAAAAGTGTCAACACAGTCAAGATCACGGAGGGACTGGTGCAAGTTGTTCCAGAGTCTGGGAGCTATAGCCTGGAATGCCAGGTCTCCACGGGTTTTAAAACAAGTTTTTTGGGATCTTGAGAAGATCCTGGCCTGAAGACCGGAGACTGCGCCCTGAAGAGTAGGGGCATAGCAAGTCAGCGATGTACTGAGGGGCCCCACCATGCAACACACGGAGTGTCAGGAATAAAATCTTAAACTCAATGCGGAATTTGACTGGAAGCCAATGAAGACTGGATCAAACGGGGGTGATATGGGCTGTTCCGGGTGTACCGGTCTAAAGTCTGGCAGCCGCGTTTTGTACCGTCTGAAGTCTCTTTAGCGTTGACTTGTTGAAAAGAAGAGAGATAATTGCAATAGTCAATACAAGACGAAATGAACGTGTGAATGATCATTTCCAGATCCAATTTTGACAACACATTTTTCACTTTAGAAATATTTCTGAGATGATAAAAATAGTTTTTGGTCAGTTGACGACAGTGACCTTCCAAAGACATGGACTGATCAAACACAACCCCAAGGTACTGAGGCTGCTTTTAACAGATCAGCACCAAGGGAGTTCTTGATCAGGGGTCAAAATAATTGCCCAGGCCTGGCGTAAATGGTAGTATTATATGCCACGATCTTTGACATGAAAGAGTGCTTTTGGACGAATCAGTGGGGGGTCAAGCTACTAAGAGCCCACAGTTTTAGACTTCAAAAACCCCTGATCTAGAAGACATTTTGGATCAAGATAAAATGTAGCCTATTTTAGCAAGTTAAAATCAAAACCCCTGATCTAGAAGACAATTTGGATCAAGATAAAATGTAGCCTAATTTAGCAAGTTAAAATCAAAACCCCTGATCTAGAAGACATTTTGGATCAAGATAAAATGTAGCCTATTTTAGCAAGTTAAAATCAAAACCCCTGATCTAGAAGACATTTTGGATCAAGATAAAATGTAGCCTATTTTAGCAAGTTAAAATCAAAACCCCTGATCTAGAAGACAATTTGGATCAAGATAAAATGTAGCCTATTTTAGCAAGTTAAAATCAAAACCCCTGATCTAGAAGACAATTTGGATCAAGATAAAATGTAGCCTATTTTGGCATCTTAAAATCAGAGGGGCCACTGCTTAGTCCCGTTACCTGAAAGTGGCAACAAAAATGTGGAAAGACGTACAGACGACCAGTCTAATCCCGACCTTGGTTCTAATCATAGCCAAACCCCGGTAGACGTCCTGCTCCACATCTCACCTGAGTATATAAGCTTCCTGCTTGTCAGTCTTTGTCACACTTATGATCAAACAGTGCACATTCTCCAGAAGTTTGTCCCATTCAAACCTAAAAGGGAACAGGAAAACGTTTTAGCGACATCCTTACAAAAGGTATTCAAGGTCCAGACAAGGTATGGTCAACATACAGTAAGCAGTACATGGGTGTGATGAAGAAAGTGATACTTGCTGCAATGCACAGAAAATGTGGGTTATGCAGATATTTGAACACTGGCCTTGTTTATCAATGGAATTTTGGTAGCATCAGCAGTTTGGGGAAAGAGCAAACATCAAAACACCAAGAAGAAAAAGAGAAGGTGTAAGGAGCAATTTAGTTTTTTACTATTACCTTCTTGTAACAGTAATGTGTTTATTTAAAGATGAGCGCAATTGACAAAGTAACAACATTTAAACTAGTTCATTATTCTATTTTATTACATACACATGTTCCAACTAAAAGTCAATAATAGTACGATCTGCACGATTTAAAAAATAAATAAATAAATAAAATAATCATCAATCAAAGCTGGCAATGTTTACATCCAAGCTGGAAATATTTATTTTTAATTGTGCATATGACAACTGGAAATATTTTATCTACAGTATTTGATTTCTTTGAATTAATTGATTGTTTTTATGATAGTACTTTTTATTTTAATTTGCATTATGACTTTTATCTATGTTTGCCTTCTTCTAATTTTCTGTAAAGCTTTTTCAATTGCCTTGTGTAGAAATTGTGCTCCATAAATAAAATTGGCTTGCCCAATTACGATTTTTCTGCCAAAAACTGATAACGATTCGATTTGCAATTTTAATCATAACTATTTATCGGCATTGAAAGGCATTAAAGTACCAGGAGAGTGGAAAAACAAGTTGACTTTATATGCTTAATTGTGTTCCATTGTATCCATTAAACCATATCTAATTGTATTTACAATCCGCAAAGTATGCGAAAACCTTTAAACGTCACTAAAACGCCACAAATTCAGTCAGCCATTTTGAATATTCCGCTCCAAATATCTTTGGCTGTTTCCGGAGATAGACGTCACAGTAGCAACGCTTCTGCACTCTGACCAGGTTATCAGATCAGTCAGACTGGAAATTCAGAATCATTTGAAAGAGATCTGCAGTTTATCATTCACAATCCTCATGTAAGACATGAACACGTTTTGCTTTTTTTATGCATTGTAAGTCGTAAATAAATACAATAAACAGTCAGCTAACAATAGAGTCTATAGGGGCTCTCTATTTTGCCCACAAAACTCTCTAAATAACCATCCAAAACCTGAAAACAACACTATTTACATCTCTTGACCTGAATATTAAACAAATATGGATAATATTGTTATTATAAGTTATTATTGTTATATTCCAGACGATGAATCATGACTCATATGAGGATTTAGCCATGAATCTAGAAGCTGTTCATCTGTGACACTCAGTTTATACCCGGTGACGGAGACAAACACAAACAACCAAGACAGTGTGACTTGCCATCAGCAACTTTTTTAACCCTAAAATGAATTCTTCATCTGGACGGGAAGATATGGACATCCTATCAGTCCTCACAGTGAGAGCAGACAGTATAGTAAGCTATTGTCTTACGTTCGTAGTTTGTATTTCTTGTTTAGCACTTAGCAATACTGCTACATGTGCTTCGTGTTTCACTAAAGCTGGACCAGTTTAGCAGAGCTTCTACAATTTGTAGCTCACCCTCCATATATTCAAGATCAAATATATCAGGTTCTGAAACATCATTTGTCCCAAAGTAGGCGTTACTGGCATTGTCGGTATGGAAGGGATCTGTGGTTCCTCCTCTACGTCACATGATCGCGTGTCTGGCTAGCTCATCATCTCTCAAAATGGCTCGGGAATCTCCGTAAGATTGATACTATCTTGATCATATCTCTTTACTCGCAAACTTTGTGAGTCTTTCGGTCTTGTACGTCAGATATCTGATAACAGCTTCAATATAGAGACAACACTCTACTGCTACTTTAATCAGCATTGGCCAATCACATACTTTTTCACAGAAATCAGCAGATACTGATCTGTGGCCAATCGATACCAATCTAAAGTGCACTTAATTGAACCTTCTAACTCAATTTCAATGCATTGTCACTCAACTGCTCCTCTTATCTATCCAAACAACTGAGAATGGTTTTTGCGGACAAGGATTAAACAGGCTGCTCACAATTAATCAAATTATAATCATGATTACAATATTGGCTGCCACAATTGAATGAAGGTGATCATCTATGATATTAACATTTCAAAATCAAACTCCACTGCATATCAAACCAAGCAGTCTAAAGGAATGTTACAAGTTAAAATTGTGCAGTCTTGGGGGAGCCAAACTCGGGATGAAATTGTTTCCAAATAATTTCGATGGGCAGGGGCTGCTTTAATACCAGTTTTCAGAGTTACGATTTTGGTCGTGGAACGCAATGTGCCCACAGGTTGGGGAACCATTGTACTAATAACGACTAAAAACACAGATTTTGTCTTTAAATGTGCAGTGCATTTTGAGGACAGATGTGAATAGGGCCCTCTAACTTTGGCAGAATCGGTCAATAAAAACTAAATCTACTATTGAACGTAGAAAGCTTGTGGAAATTGATGTCATCTGATCATCATTGGGATTAGAATGTTACCGCATATGGACCCTGGAAAAAAATGGTGACACCCTGATGTCCTTTATTGCAGGGGTCCCCGACCTTTTTTGCAGGCATTATTTTCACGGACCTGCCTTCCATGTGTGGCAGATAAATATAGCAAATAAGTGCATGAAAAATTAATACATGAAAAAAACTTATTAGTAGAATTAATGGGAGGCCCTGGCATTTTACCTTTTGCAAAAAAGCTCTCCATAGACATTTTTTTACTCGTTTTTGCCCTCAGTAGGCTTTTTTGATATAATCAAGCTAGAAATACTTGCCATTAGTTCCAATATTTTTCTGTGGATTTCTATTTCCATTTTTATTTACAATATTTCATACCCAATGTAAGCTTTTTTTGGTCCAATTTTCCATGTGTAATACATGCTAACTACTAGTGTAATAGAACTACGTGCAATAACACCAGCACTTTAATTTACTAGGTCCAAGAAGGTGTGTATTTTCTACCTTCAGCACAATTATTATATGCATATATCCATGTACATAGTGTATATACCACCTCCCCATTTTTTGTATACATTGTTTTTCAAATCACCTGTCATGTATACTGCAGTGTTTCCCACACATTCATTTATTTGTGGCGGCCCGCCACGAAAGAATTAAGGCCGCCACAAAAAATTGTTTATTTTTTTTATTTTATTTTATTTTTTTTTAAAATTATTATTATTTTTTTGTGTCCTGTCAAGCTTCTCAGGCAAATCCTATAGTTGATGTAGATGCCCATATCGGCTGTTCAGATTTACTTTACAAAAGAGAAGTTTAGGATCAAGATTTTTGGAGCTCTTTGTTCAGTGGATCACATGTTTGATGAAGCTTTGTGTCTATCTACCACCACTACTGTTTTCTGTTTATTTGTTACTGACTGTGGCAGGACACCTCTGCCTCTGTTTCACTTTATGTTGCTGGTAAATAATATGGTTGTAGTAGTAGGCTAAAGTTAAATTATTTAGTATGCACTAATTAAAGGGGCAGAGCTTTAAGAGACATTTTAGCTTTTATATTTGTATAAGATATATTTTTTGTAAGAACCACAATTAATAAATATATTTCAGTTAATAACTTATTGTTCAAATCTGTATATAAATATGTACATAAAGTGTTGTAATTATATTGTAAAATGGATGGAAGGATAGACGTTTAAAACAAAACTGTTATTATTAATTAGTAAGTATACATTTTTTGAGCCTTTTTATAGAAAATCATATCATTGTAGTAAATTATGCAAATTACTCGATTATGTCATGGTGACCACGCCCATAGCCACGCCCCCACCACCACAGGTATCTTGGCAGTTTATGGGAAACACTGTACTGTGTATATGTACATAATTTATCCTTTTTTTTTTTAAAACATAATTTTTTATACACGTCACAGGTTATATATATTTTATTGTTGAACGTATCAAATGTGATGAATATTGAATGGAGCACAATGGAAACTTTTTAAAGCATTACATGGATTCAATTCTTTAAGATGTCAATAAACTTCTCAATCAATCAATTATATGCAACAATTTAGCACTTCTCGATCTGACTTATGAACTTTTAACTACTATGGTCACTTTGGTCCTGATCCGCCCTGATCTTAGGTCATCAACCGGAACGTAGCTTTTGGCTACGATTTGGCACATTTACATGGTATATGTTTATTAATGTGCATTGTCCCATGTAACAAATATACAAAAGGCGACCTTGTATCAGGAGTTGTATAATACATCTATGAACAAGCTTATTGGTGTGTCTGGTGGGACTGGCCAAAGTCAAGTATGAGGAAATGCGGTCGGTTATAAATTATTTCATGTCTCTGTGCAAATGTGTCACGGACCGGTGGTCGGGGACCACTGCTTTATTGTGTTTGAATTTATTGTGTTTGAATTTTGAAGGAGCGTCACGGCAGTTTGAAAAGACACTGCCCACATGCACACACTAATGCACAAAATGACAGCCGCAGAGGGACAATGTAGCAGCCTCGGAACAGTGTCATTGGAGGCCGAGGTCAACTCCCACTTGAGTGTGAAACTTACACCCCAGGCTATTTGTGGTGTTTCGGAGGGATCAGGTTTTCCACACAGCGGATTCCCAGAAACGAGTGCAAGTGAGGGGCCAAACAATACACTACGTGTGCCCATAAGAGTGAGAAAAGGGGTGCCTTTTAGTAATATCCTTTGGGGATTAAAGAGTGCACTGAAAATGTATAAATTCACCAGCCTGGCTAAAAGAAAAAGTTGGTTTGCGCAAATTTGATCACAGTCTAGAACAGGGGTCGGCAACCTTTACCACTCAAAGAGCCATTTTGGCAAGTTTCACAAATTAAAGAAAATAATGGGAGCCACAAAAAAAAAAAGGAAATTTAAAATGAAAAGCACCGCATACAAAGCTTAAATTGCTTTGTGCTATGTTAACCAGGGGTCTCAGACACGCTCGCACCAGCACGCACCTTAATATGGAAATCTGATGTTAGTGCGGCCCGCGAGTTTTGAATGAATGGCGCTTGATAGCGTCATACTTGCCAATCCTCTCATTAATTCCGGGAGACTCCCAAATATCAGGGTGTGATGGCACTGCTTTTGGCGCCCTCTACAGTCTGCCCAAACAGTGTACCTGCTCGACCACATGTAGAGGGCAGCTTCAGCCTGCTCACGTAAGTGACAGCAAGGCGTACCACTTCAACAGCCACACAGCTTACACTGACGGTAGCCGTACAAAAACAACTTTAACATTGTTACGTTACAAATATGCGCCACACTTTGAACCCACACCAAAAAAGAATGACAAACACATTTCTGGAGAACATCTGCACTGTAACACAACATAAACACAACACAACAAATACCCAGAATCCCATGCAGCCCTAACTCTTCCGCTCAACCGACGCATGGAGGGGGGAGGGTTGATGTGTGGGGGGGTTTGGTGATAGCGGGGGTGTATAACCTAGACCGGAAGAGTTAGGGCTGCATGGGATTCTGGGTATTGGTTGTGTTGTGTTACACTACCGTCAGTGTAAGCTGTGTGGCTGATGAGTAAGTATGCTTTGCTGTCTCCTACGTGTGCAAGTAAAAGCTAGATACAACATGTGGCCGGGCTAGCACGCTGCTTGTAAATGCTATAGAGGACAATTACTGCAGTGCATTTAGGGCACGCCCTTTATTTAGTAATTAGAGTGAAAATAGGATTATAATTGCCCTTGGAGTTTTCATAGAGAAGCACTGAGATCCACAAGTCTCCTGGGAAAATCGGAGGGTCGGCAAGTATGCAGCTGAGCCGCATCAGAGTGGTCAAAGAGCCGCATGCGGCTCCGGAGCCGCGGGTTGCCGACCCCTGGTCTAGAAAATAGCTTTTAAAGTTGAAGTGGCTTTGAGAGGAAAAGAAGGGAGTACTGGGTTCAGGTGAGTGCCAACTACAAGTGTCAATCACATAGCTTTATTTGGAAGTGAACTGGCAGGCAGCCAGCCTGATACTGACAACAGCCTCGTGAGCCTTTAATCTGCACTCGGCTGGAAAATGGACGTGTGCACCCGCCACACAAAAATAGCCTTTGTTAAAGAATGAGATAATTGGATGTGTGGTTGCGGCATACAATTAATATACCTTGTGTTTATTGTTATACCATAAATTTGGGACTATAAACAGATACTTTTTCCCTACACCATTGAACCCTGCGGCTTATTAGATGGTGCAGCTTTCTTTGCTAACGGCCATTTTTAAAGTTTTCAACAAAAACAAGCAAATACACTGCAGTGTTTCCCACACATTCATTTATTTGTGGCGGCCCGCCACGAAAGAATTACGTCCGCCACAAATAGATTTTTTTTTTTTTTTATTTATTTTTTTGTCCTGTCCAGCTTCTCAGGCAAATCATATAGGTAATGTGTTTGCCCATATAGGCTGTTCAGATTTACTTTACAAAAGAGAAGTGTAGGATACTTCTCTTGTTGCCTTACTTGTATTTGACCACTACTGTTTTCTGTTTATTTGTTACTGACTGTGGCAGGACACCTCTGCCTCTGTTTCACTTTATGTTGCTGGTAAATAATATGGTTGTACTAGTAGGCTAAAGTTAAATTATTTAGTATGCACTAATTAAAGGGGCAGAGCTTTAAGAGACATTTTAGCTTTTATATTTCATAAGATATATTTTTTGTAAGAACCACAATTAATAAATATATTTCAGTGAATAACTTATTGTTCAAATCTGTATATAAATATGTACATAAAGTGTTGTAATTATATTGTAAAATGGATGGATGGATGGACGTTTAAAACAAAACTGTTGTTATTAATTAGTAGGTATACATTTTTTGAGCCTTTTTAGAGAAAATAATATCATTGTAGTAAATTATGCAAATTGTTCGATGATGTCATCGTGACCATGCCCATAGCCACGCCCCCACCGCCACAGGTATCTTGGCAGTTTATGGAAACACTGCACTGAGACTGTTTGGTTTGTGCTATGGAGCCATCTTTTGGACGAGTTCGCTCACTGCAGGTGCTGCAGTGTCCTTCCATTTACCGGTAGTGCTTTCAACAGGAAGGAGAGTGACGTTCAGTCTTCTAGCCCAGTGTTTTTCAACCACTGTGCCGCGGTGTCTATTGTCTGGTGTGCCGTGGGAAATTATGCAACGTCACCTAATTGGTCCCAAAAATATTTTTTGCAAACCAATAATTATAATCTGCAAATAATGTGCCGTTGCTTATTGTCTGTGCTGTGTAAAACTCTGCAGGGTAACCACGTAATACTCCATGTCAGCAGGTAGTTAATCGCTTTGTAAAAGTCGGAATGTGTCGGGTGAGACGAGGATGGTTTGTTGTGATCCCAATATGCAGACCACAGCGGGAGGCAGCTTGCAGGTAAAAAAAAAAAAAGGTATGTACTGCTTAAACCAAAAATGAACGAAAGGGAAATGAAAAGGCAATGGCTATGCAAAACGAAAGTAAAACTTAACTGGCTACAAAGTAAACAAACAGAATGCTGGACGACAGCAAAAACTTACGGCGCCCACAAAGTACATCCGTACATGACATGACAATCAACAATGTCCACACAAAGAAGGATAGCAACAACGTAAATAGCCTTGCTTGCTAACACAAAGCAGGTGCGCGGAATAGCGCTCAAAGGAAGACATGAAACTGCTACAGGAAACCACCAACAAAACAGGAAGGGCCACCAAAATAGGAGCACAGGACAAGAACTAAAGCACTACACACAGGAAAACACCAACAAACTCAAAACAAGGCACGACGACCTGGTCGAGTTTAATTTTTGAACATTTCCTGCTGGTGGTGTGACTCCGGATTTTTTCATGAAAAAATTGTGCCTTGCCTCAAAAAAGGTTGAAAAACACTGTTCTAGGCATCTATTGCGTTCCACTCGTATGGATTCTTCATTCATTCATCTCCAAGCAACACTTGTAAGTTTTACAATATAACTAAAACTAATTACAGTCACATGTGTGATGTTCCATGCATATTTGTACGTGCTATTGTAACGTAGTGACGCGAGTGTCGTTAGCACGATCTAATATGCCAACACGTTTACGAGTGTCTGCGTTAGAGTTATTAACTTACAATGGCATTCTTTTTCTTAATGTTTGTTTCACAGACGCCTCAGTGAACTCATCAAGACATCACCGTGAAGTTATGGACTCTGTTTAGCTTCCGCAGCTCGTTGGTCCATGACGATGACGTCCGTTTTGTTTGATCGGCCGTTTTACTGCCATGTTGCAGGCACCATTTCCAAATAACTAAGCTATGTAAATAAACATTGCAGAATGTCCCTCTGTTTATGACTCATTTTGCAACATATACATTTACGACTAAGTCTGGTGCAGCAGATGTGGGAAAAAAAAAAGTTTTCCTAAAATTTAGTGGGTGCGGCTAATATAGCGCTGCGCTCTATAGTCCGATTTTTGGGGAATTTTTGTAAAAGAGTAATCTATCGATTAATTTGTTCGAGTAATCAGAAAAAAAATACTTTATAGCATCAAAGTATATTTTAGGGGACATACCGTATTTCCTTGAATAGCCGCAGGGGCGTTAATTAATTTAAAACCTCCTGTCACTCCTGCGTTTACCGGAAACCGGCGGGACGGCCGTGCATGCGGTAATTATTTTAAAACCTCTTCTCACTCCGGCGTTTACCAAAAGGAATCCATAAAATTTAGGCGTGCGCTTTGAGTGTGATGTAAGCATACCATCATGAAAAGCACATTTAATAAAAAAAACGTTATTATGGTCTTACCTGTACTTATAAATGGAGTCCATTTGCAGCTCCTTCTGACCAAAAGCATCGATAACTTGTTTATAGAAGTCTTCATTATTTTATTTTTTCCGTTTTAAAAGTCTCTCCGTCTCGATGGAGATATTCCTTTAATTATTACCTCCTGCTTCCATTGAAAGTCCAGTTTAGAAAACTGTTTTATTTTAGATACCGGTATGTAATCCTCCTTGTTAAAAGGAAAAAAAAAACATCTCTTGCTGCGTGTGTTCACTTCTTCTGCCGTACCGGAAGTCACAAGAAGGATCACTAGCGCGGCAGCGCCCTCTACCACCAGGAGGCGGGAGTCATTTAATGACTTATACAGTATTTCACACACGCAGCTACGGTATATTAATAAAACATAGCTGCTTACTGTTCTTTTTAGCATACTGTACCGGTCTTCAATAGCTTGGACCTTAAATCCTACTGAATAGCTCTTTATCTTTTTCCCTTTGTGCGATTGCAAACTACTGAAAGCAGCTTCCTCCATTTTGAAAATGAGGACAGGTAATGCGTCACTCGTGACGTAACGAGTTTGACCCGGCGAAAATTATAGACATGCGATAATAAAATTAATATTTTGCGAAACGAATTTGATCCGGCTTCAATAATAAACCGGCGATAAGGCCAAGCATGCGTTAATTATTTTGAGAAACGAGTTTGGCCCGGCAGTAATTCTAGACGTGCGAATACTATATTCCCTGCGCCAATTCAAGGAAATACGGTAGTTGAAATAAAACAATTCTGCTTGCCATAACCTTTATAATTGTAATAAATGCACATCAACATTAAAATTGCACTTTCAACATGTGTGTATTGATAAAAAAAAAAACTAATTTCTGCTTTGGCGCCCACACACCGCCGCTCTCATGTGAAATGATGTCTGTGGATTTAAAGTTCTGTGCTCTTTATGCTGTGGATTTGATCCATTTTCATTTGTTACGCTCAATAAACAGTTCATGAAAGCAACACAATATAATCAAAGCTTTTTTCTAATCGACATAATCCATGGGTCCCCAAATTTTTTGACTCGGGGACCAGATTTTTTTGTCTAGTCCCATTAGTTTCCCACTCTGTCTTCTTTCTTATTTTCACCCGGGTGGGAGGGCAGTCCCCACGTCTGCGGTCCCTTCCAAGGTTTCTCGTTTTTTCCATTGGCTTGAATTTCTTCTTGCCCTGATGCGGGATCAGAGCCGTGGATGTCTTTGTGGCTTGTGCAGCCCTTTGAGACATTTGTGATTAAGGGCTATAAAAGTCAACTTTGATTGGTTTCAGTCCCCTCCTGCTCCAGTCTGGCTCCCCCAAAGACTAAATACAGTGTGTCCATTTAATAAAGTCAAATACCAATAAGGCAACAAGGGATATTGATCTATGCGCGACAAGTTGGCCTTCCACAGGATAGCTGTCGATCCAACATCGATTTAAAAGGCAACACATCGATACTAGAAAAAGAAAATATTGGATTTAAGTAGGGCTGCAACTAACGATCAATTTGATAATCGATTAATCTGTCGATTATTACTTCGATTAATCGATTAATAATCGGATAAAATAGACAAACTACATTTCTATCCTTTCCAGTATTTTATTGAAAAAACCCAGCATACTGGCACCATGTTGTGGACATTGGGGGTGCAGCATACACCAATAATAACACAGAAATGTAACTCATCAAAACTGAATCAGATAGTGTACACGTTTCTGTTGTGAATAATAAAGGATTCATTTTAGGCTGCCTCTGAATAATAGCATGAAATGTTCCAGCACCTTCATAACGTTTAGTTATACTAAAGCGTCACTCAAATCTAAATATATTTATATAGCTTTATCGGCCCGGCTACATTGATCCATTATGAAACCAATCTGAGATATTTCTGTCCGTTACGTTTATTTCCAAATTGGTAAGCGTGCGTTTTCTCTCTCAAAACGGAGTCAAATGTGCCGGAGACACATTATCAGCCCCGCATTGCAACAAAGGCATAACGTTAAAGTTACTCACAAAAAAGCTGAACTCATGAATGCTTGTTGCCACTATGGACTTCAAAAGTTACGTACTGTGAGTTCCTCCCTTCATCCATGGCTCCAACATGTTTCCTTTTCAGGTGCTTCTGAAGCAATGTTGTACTTCCGTGCCATTTTGCAGGAAACGCTCTTCTTTGAAGTCTTTAAAGTGAAGTGTTCCCACACTTTTGACGACTTAGGTCGTACACTTTTCTCCATTGAAGCAATAACCTCAAGATGTTTCTCCGCTAAACTATCGGTAGTGTTTTCCTGCGCCATTTTTCGGATTTTTCCAGCAAAGGAGACGCCGGCGTCACGTGAGCTGCACATGACCATCATTGGCTAGCTTACGCCACCTCATGAGACGTACGCTGTTTTGTACTCTTTTTGTACTTATTTTGATTATTGTTTCTCAGCTGTTTGTAAATGTTGCAGTTTATAAATAAAGGTTTATAAAACAAAAAAAAACAACAACAAAAAAATAACCATAGCATAGTTCCAACGAATCGATGACTAAATTAATCGCCAACTATTTTGGTAATCGATTTTAATCGATTTAATCGATTAGTTGTTGCAGCCCTAGATTTAAGACTGGCAGACTTTATATGAAGTTTAGCACTTTTAATGAAAAGGACGTAAACATTATTGAAGTGTCTGCCCATCTGTGGTGTCATCAAAACAAAGGTGGCAAATATTCACAGTGGTCAAGAAGGGTCTTACTACTAAATGCAAATGCCACAAGGACAATATCCGTAATTATAACACAAAACTTTCAGCTACAGCACAATTGCAAAAGCCACAAAAAACAAAAAATAAAACACAATAATATAAAGCCACAACTTAACTTTATGCCACAAAGTATACAAGGAATAAAATAGAAGCTTGAGATGGAAGATTAAAACAGTGCAATAAACACTCAGTATAATAATAATAATAATAATGAAAAAGTAAAAAGTTCTCCGACTGAAAGAGTGGACATACTTCTCTCACGTTTCTTACTCTGCTAATTACACTTTATGCCATTTGGCCCATCTGTCGCCCAAACTTGTCTGCTGTCACTTCCATTATGTCTTCTTTATTACAATAAAAATAGTAGGTCAAACATGTCATCTGAAGATTTGGTTTCTCTTAAACTGCACTTTTTGGGGAATTTTGCCTATCGTTCACAATCACTATGAGACAAGAACACACGTCTTATTTTGGGAACGTGGGCGGGTTAAAGATTAGAAGAAACACTTGAAGAATGTGGCTAATGTGAGTCACTGTTGTAGCCTTCAAAGTCTCTAAAACAACCTCAAAACCCTCCATCAACATTTGTATACACACTGCAAGTATATATATAATGTTGTAACAGACACCTTCATAATGTGTACAATATACACACTGCAAGTATATATATAATGTGGTAACAGACACCTTCATAACAATATATAATATGTACAATATACACACTGCAAGTATATATATAATGTAGTAACAGACACCTTCATAATATGTACAATATACACACTGCAAGTATATATATATATAATGTAGTAACAGACACCTTCATAACAATATGTAATGTTAAATATTTACCATATTTTGGTCATTTTAATCAACAGCGAGACTTCCTTCTCTGGCGCATTTATTTCCGATTCCTCAGCAGCGCACATCTGACTTCTGGCAGGCATCTGGTGTGTGTTCCTACTTCCGAACACTAACACATGCTAGTGTGTTGTAATCATGGCAGATTTGGTAACAGACAATGAAGACAACTCTTTTTAGTCAAATGAGGATTCCCAACCTTATCTTTTTGAAGCTGAATATATGAAAGAAGAATGAACTCCTGCCTATAGAAGTGAGCATGAAGAAAAGAGGGTAAACATTGGAGCAGACGGAAGCCCAGAAGAGAGTGAGGTTGGTGCGATTTGGTCAGGCTGAAAATCTGGAACTTTTGAGCCAATTTATGCCGAATTATTAGAGTGCTTACCCAAATCAACTGGAAAGATCTGGACCAAACGGACAACTGCCCATTGAGTGAGTCACTATACTATTGTTCATAATACATGCAGCACATCACTGTACACTACACTACATACACTGTCTGGCTAGCTGTGTACAAACTAAACATGAAATAATACTTTACACATACTGTAATATGTACAATATACACACTGCAAGTATATATATATATAATGTAGTAACAGACACCTTCATAACAATATGTAATATGTACAATATACACACTGCAAGTATATTTATAATGTAGTAACAGACACCTTCATAACAATATGTAATATGTACAATATACACACTGCAAGTATATATATAATGTAGTAACAGACACCTTCATAACAATATGTAATATGTACAATATACACACTGCAAGTATATATATAATGTAGTAACAGACAGCTTCATAACAATATGTAATACGTACAATATACACACTGCAAGTATATATATATATATAATGTAGTAACAGACAGCTTCATAACAATATGTAATATGTACAATATACACACTGCAAGTATATATATAATGTAGTAACAGACACCTTCATAACAATATGTAATATGTACAATATACACACTGCAAGTATATATATAATGTAGTAACAGACAGCTTCATAACAATATGTAATACGTACAATATACACACTGCAAGTATATATATATATATAATGTAGTAACAGACAGCTTCATAACAATATGTAATATGTACAATATACACATTGTAAGTATATATATAATGTAGTAACAGACACCTTCATAACAATATGTAATATGTACAATATACACACTGCAAGTATATATATAATGTAGTAACAGACAGCTTCATAACAATATGTAATACGTACAATATACACACTGCAAGTATATATATATATATAATGTAGTAACAGACAGCTTCATAACAATATGTAATATGTACAATATACACACTGCAAGTATATATATAATGTAGTAACAGACACCTTCATAACAATATGTAATATGTACAATATACACATTGTAAGTATATATATAATGTAGTAACAGACACCTTCAAAACAATATGTAATATGTACAATATACACACTGCAAGTATATATATATAATGTAGTAACAGACACCTTCATAACAATATGTAATATGTACAATATACACATTGTAAGTAAATATATAATGTAGTAACAGACACCTTCATAACAATATGTAATATGTACAATATACACACTGCAAGTATATATATAATGTAGTAACGGACAACTTCATAACAATATGTAATATGTACAATATACACACTGCAAGTATATATATATATATATAATGTAGTAACAGACAGCTTCATAACAATATGTACAATATACACACTGCAAGTATATATATAATGTAGTAACAGACACCTTCATAACAATATGTAATATGTACAATATACACACTGCAAGTATATATAATGTAGTAACAGACAACCTTATAACAATATGTAATATGTTGAATATTTACTGTATTTTGGTCGTTTTAAGCATTACCGGTGTAAATGTGGAACTTGGAGCAAAGGTATTTGAACATAAATGGATTGCTTACCCAAAATAAATTGGAAAAAACATCCCCGGCCAGCTGGACCAAACTAACAACTGTCCATCGAGTGAGTCACTTTAATATTGATCATGATACACACAGCACATCATGTGTGTTATTATAACTTGATACACTGTATGATAGTGTAAGCAAGCTGTGTACAAACAAAACATGAAATAATACTTTACAGACACTGTAATATGATTGTTCATGTTTTTCACTCAGTACAGATTAGTTAGTGTTCTATCACAGTGTTGTGTATTACAAACAAACTCCTTTTGTGCTGATGTAGAAGCTAGCTTATCTCTTGCCGTAGCTAGCTTCTACAGCTAATACTGTAGCACAGCCAAGTGTTAGTACGCTAGAAAAATAGTTCCTCAGTGTTCACTCTTACAATAACAATGTAGCTACAGTTTGTTATTATACAGCTTACACGATGTAAATGAAGTACTGGCGGTTTTTGGATGCATTTTTAAAAGTGATTTAGAGGTAGAATTGATTGACAAGTCGATTTCTATATTTTAGAAAGCGAAAATAAAAATAAAAATCTTGTCTTCTTGTGTATTATAATGATCATGAACGATAGGCAAACTTTTTAAAAAAATGCGGTTACCCTGTAATTTCTCAGGTAAATATACTGTTTGTTTATTCAGCCCGAAAAGATGGTGGTTGCACTTTATTTTTTATATTAATATTGTATTATTTTTATGTTGAAAAACAGCAAAAGTAGCAGGTAAATACTGTCAAAATGTTGGTTTTGTACTTTTATTGAAAATGGGAGCAGAAAAAGTTTCCTCTTGTTAATTCAACTTAAAGTTTTGGTTGCACTTTAAATAAGATGTAAATAAGTTAAGTTAAAGTACCAATGATTGTCACTAGGTGTGGTGAATTTTCTCCTCTGCATTTGACCCATCCCCATGTTCAGAAATAATAAATAAGAGTGTAGAAAACTTCACCCGCCAAGTCCTGTATTTATTTCACAGTCACACTGGTTGATTTTTTTTTTGCTAAAGTTACTGAATCGATTTCAATTTATTTAAATGTTTGGATTGTACCATTCTAAAAAAATATTGTCCCTGAATCGTACCACAAATTTTGAATCGGATCGTTAATATATCGTTACACCTTTATTGGCTTTATTTATAGTTACTAAAATTGTTCAAACAAGTATGTTCACACATATTTTTGAGAAACTGAATGTAACCTTAACAGCCAATCACTTAACAGTATAGACTATCAAGTGTGGTAGCGCCATCTTGCTGTTGATTCTCTGCACTGAGTGGCAGTTTATTGGACTTTACACTGGACTCCGGTCCTTTGAAATAAATGTTAACATTTTATATATTTTTCTCCTGGTCCATATTTTACACAGGTCATAAAAAATATCAATACATTTTTAATATGGACCAATATAAAAACTTAAATCATCATAGTTTAACGATACTGCCCAGCCCTAGACCATGTCTACACTAAGTCGTTTAACCCCTTAAAAAAATAATTATTTAGCTTAAGCCCCGTTTCAGCCACACTAAACCAGCGTTTAAGGTTCCCCTCCTCGGACAAATGTTTACCCGTTTAAGTCAGCCGTGTAATTCTTGAATCTCCGGTTCTTAGCTTTGTATGGACTCATTGATCGTTTACAAAGTGAGATCGGAGAGGAAGTGACGCCAGAAAGACCACGCCCCACACAGGAAGTGATGTCAGAAAGAACGCGCCACAGCCAGCTTCATAATAAAGCAGTTTCGTAACTCGGAGCTAACCACTGGAAACATGGAGGCGAGTCATCCAGACATGCCCGTGTTTCTACTTCTACATCAGTGGTTCTTAACCTGGGTTCGATCGAACCCTAGGGGTTCGGCGGAGGTCAAGACACACCCAACTCTTTGTGTAAATAAAAACTTCTCCCTATTGGCGTATTATGGATACCCTCAAAAAACGTTCCCTCTAATTTTCCATATACGTGAGCAAACGCAAAAACTCCTTGAGTATTCAGTGGAGCACATGTGAGCACACCTGTCCCAAACCTGACTAAATAACAAATTCAATGTTTTATTATTATAATCAAATGACAGCTGTCATTTCCGTGAGATGATTTTCTAATATAAGTGTTTTGGCCCACTTACAACGACAATAACAAAAAACATTGTTTTTCATGAGCTGTGTACTAGTATTGTATGTCTGGGTGGAAAACGAAGAAAAGGAACAGACTTTGCTGTGAAAATAAATAAATAGTTTAATTTGATCATTTATCATTTGAAATGACATGAGAGTGGCACTTGCCAAGGTGAAGCCACGCATATCTAACTGGTGGGGTTCGGTACCTCCAACAAGGTTAAGAACCACTGTTCTACATGTACAGACGCTTGTGGAAATCACACATGAATACCTTAAGAGAAAGCCATTGCAGCTATTTGGGATACAACACTTCTCAGTGTTAGAATAGTTATGTATAAGTTATCACACAACTCTTACGCTTAAAGGCCGTTGCTATAGTTATTATCAATTGTGCTGAAGTTGTACTTTTCTATCTGTGCAAAGGCACACAACTTGTAATCGTCCTTTGCGAGTTGTCTCGCATCAGCAGTTTGTTTCCAGACCCTGCCTGCTGACAGCCAAGGACGGACATCAAGTACCTCAACGCAGACAAAGCAGACACAGGGCGAAATCACGAGTGTTAGCACATTTCCATTCTGAATAAGCTTGCATTACCCCTCCCTTCAGAAGCAGCCTCAGTGATGTTAACTAGGGAACTCCCGAATAAATAGAGGAGCACGTGGGACTGTACCTTAGAGCGTAGGGTGAAACTGTAACTGAGTGTGCAGCCCCAATACGTTTCTCCTCATGAGCAAAATTGAACTCTGTCTGCCTGATTCCTTCTTCTTGTCTTGTGTAATAGATAGTTTGGTGTTTGAAGCTGACAGTCAGACGGCAAGAGAACTTTCAAATGTCCGGCCAGGTCAGCTGTGATACTACTTAGCTTAAAACTAGATTGATTAATGTTTAATGTTCTTTTTCACATTGTTTAGGTGTCTAATAAAGATGTGATTAATGTATGATGTCTCAGGTGTGATTCACTACAATAGTCACACTGGATTACAGATCATTGAAATACCACAACACTGGATATTGTTCAGATAAGTTACATTTAAGGCTGAACCGACGCGTCGACGTAGTCGACGTCATCGGTTATGTAAATACGTCGACGCCGTTTTTGTGCGTCGACGCGTCGCATATTTACGTCACACTACCGTCATGGCGGAGCGCAAAGCAGACTGTGCGAGCGAGGGGAAAAACGCACGCCAAAAGTGGTCAAAAGTGTGGGAGTATTTCAATACACACTACTTTTATTTTTTCATCTTCATTTTAAATAAAATAAAATAAAAAATAATCGGTAAAAGGAAAAATAATCTATAGATGAATCGAAAAAATAATCTATAGATTAACCGATTAATCGAAAAAAATTATCTATAGATTAATCGATAGGAAAATCATCGTTAGCTGCAGCCTTAGTTACATTTAAGAACTTGCACACAAAGCAACACTGGAGGTGACTATGACGTGTGCATTTCCCGCACATGCGTATTAGGTTGTGTTGCACCGGCGGACGGACGGGCGTCTTTAACGGTGGCATTGTTGTGTGTGGACACGGATGAGGTTAGGTAGTAGTGTAAACAGGGCCCTAGTCTGAGCATTTGATTATGGTTTTTGAGCATCCTTAAAGGGGAATTGCACTTTTTTTGGAATTTTGCCCATCATTCACAATCATTATGAACGATGTAACGAGGAGATAAATATATATATATATATATATATATATATATATATATTTTTTTTTAAGCATTAGAACTCGTAAAAAAACGTGACTAAAAGTCCGCTTATAGCAGAGCCAACGAGAGGTCCTTTATTCCGCCCATAAAACCCAAGAAATAACCATCCAAAAACCGACAATACTCCATTTACATTTGGTGACTTGAGTATTAACCAAGTATTACTGATATTGTTATTATAAGCACTTACGCAGACAAACTATTTATAGCAGCACCGTGACCACAAGCTTGTGTGAATGTTGACATGATCAGCTCGTTCTCTTGCTCGTCAAACTTTATTGAAGATCATAAATCATGCCTCTCATCTGGATAGCAGAAGGGACCAGGAAGCTTCCCAGTCTTTTAAAGGCTTTATACATTGTTTTTAAGTGGCTTCCATCGGCTCCGTTGACTTTTGATCACGTTTATTTACTATTTATTCACATGTGAATAATGCTGTATAATAGACTGTATTTATATTATTCACATGTGAATAATGCTGTATAATAGACTGTATTTATATTAGTCACATGTGAATAACAAATACAGTCTATTATACAGCATTATTCACATGTGAATAACATAAATACAGTCGTCTATTATACAGCATTATTCACATGTGAATAATGCTGTATAATAGACGACTGTATTTATGTTATTCACATGTGAATAATGCTGTATAATAGACTGTATTTGTTATTCACATGTGACTAATGCTGTATAATAGACTATTTATATTCACATGGGAATAATGCTATATAATAGACTGTATTTATGTTATTCACATGTGAATAATGCTGTATAATAGACTGTATTTGTTATTCACATGTGAATAATGCTGTATAATAGACTGTATTTATGTTATTCACATGTGAATAATGCTGTATAATAGACTGTATTTGTTATTCACATGTGACTAATGCTGTATAATAGACTGTATTTATATTCACATGGGAATAATGCTATATAATAGACTGTATATATGTTATTCACATGTGAATAATGCTGTATAATAGACTGTATTTGTTATTCACATGTGACTAATGCTGTATAATAGACTATTTATATTCACATGGGAATAATGCTGTATAATAGACTGTATTTGTTATTCACATGTGAATAATGCTGTATAAGACTGTATTTATATTATCCACATGGGAATAAAAAAAACAGTCTATTATACAGCATTATTCACATGTGAATAATGCTGTATAATAAACTGTATTTATGTTATTCCCATGTGAATAATGCTGTATAATAGACTGTATTTATATTATTCACATGTGAATAATGCTGTATAATAGACTGTATGTATATTATTCACATGTGAATAATGCTGTATAATAGACTGTATTTATATTATTTACATGTAAAAAAATAAAATACCTAAGTGTTTATTGTCTATAGTGAGCGAACCATGGTGCTGAATTTCCCTCAGGGATCAATAAAGTACTTTCTATTCTATTGCATCTGACCACCGAGCTGCTCTAGAAAAGCATGCAAAGGCTGTCTGACTCATGCAAAGCAGCAGGCCATGATGTCATTCACAACCTTTTAAGCCAATCAGAAGCTTGAAGGAAAGTTGCTTCCAGAAAAAAAAACAATATTTAGGGTCGTGACAAAAAAATTAAAATGCAAAATATCTCAAAAAAAGCAATGGCATTGCAAAGATTTATGAAAAAGCTATCCAATGGTACTTTTCTTTTTTTTAATTTCATCACCAGTTAGCACTGTAAGCGGTTTTCTGCAGTGAAGACTTTTGCTAGCGTTTAACCACCATTATTCAAGAACTGTTGATAAGGTATTGTAACAAAACATGGCTCGAGCAGAAAAAAAAAAAGAAAAACTTGGTGTAACGTAGTTTTACTTCGCATGGTTAGGATTTACCCTCTCCACTACTGGAAATTGCACTTAAATGGCACTCTAGGTGAATTGTTTATAAGACAAAGCAAAGCATTAAAAAAAAAAAAGTTGTATTAAAACAAATTATTCTGGGAATGAATACTATTAACATCAGACCATAACTTAGATATCATTAAATAAAGTTTGCATTATTACTTACTAATGACAAGCATACTTTGACTTTAGAGTAGAACCCACTTTGTAACAAATTGAATTAGGACCATAAATTCAAAGTCCTGTGTCTGTAATTGAAGATTATGCTGAAAAACATTATTTTTGTTTCGGATAAACCTTATTAATACAGGCGTGGGCAAATTGAACCAATGTGGTAGACCAAATATTACAGATTTTTGAAGTTAAAATAAGATCTATCGCTTATTTTGTCCCGGATTATGCAGTAAGACAAATGTGTTACCTACATATTGAAAGCTCCATTATTTGTCTTAAATGCTTGACATAAGAAGTACATGGAAGTTAAGCAACCCAAAGAAAATTACTTAATGAAAACAAACAAAACTTGATTATAAACAGAAAAATAGCTCAAACTTCCATATTTCCTGGAATTTTCTAATTAGGGTGAATAACTGCATTAGCATGATATTTATCTGTCCATAGTAGTGGAGTTTTTTTCTGGATTAAATGTTGCACAAATGTTTTTTTTGTGTGTGGCGAGGCAAAAACATTTTAAACCTTTTTAGGAATTTTGCCTATCATTCACAATCATTATAAAAGACATGACGGATGTATTTTTTGTATTGAATGCATTATAAATAGTAAATAAACGTGATCAAAAGTCAACGGAGCCGATGGAAGCCACTTAAAAACAATGTATAAAGCCCTTAAAAGACTGGGAAGCTTCCTGGTCCCTTCTGCTATCCAGATGAGAGGCATGATTTATGATCTTCAATAAAGTTTGACGAGCAAGAGAACGAGCTGATCATGTCAACATTGACTAATGCTGTATAATAGACTGTATTTATATTATTCACATGTGAATAATGCTGTATAATAGACGACTGTATTTATGTTATTCACATGTGAATAATGCTGTATAATAGACTATTTGTATTATTCACATGTGAATAATATAAATACAGTCTATTATACAGCATTAGTGAATAATGCTGTATAATAGACGACTGTATTTATGTTATTCACATGTGAATAATGCTGTATAATAGACTATTTGTATTATTCACATGTGAATAATATAAATACAGTCTATTATACAGCATTAGTCACATGTGAATAACATAAATACAGTCTATTATACAGCATTATTCACACGTGAATAATATAAATAGTCTATTGTACAGCATTATTCACAAGTGAATAATATAAATACAGTCTGTTATACAGCATTCACATGTTAACAATATAAATACAGTCTATTATACAGCATTATTCACATGTGAATAATATAAATACATTATGCATGTACAGTACATGTACAGTCAAAAGGAACATATGCATTATACAGTCTGATGGCTGTCGGTAGAATAGAAGGGGTTAATGGTAAAAAGAAGAGATGAATGCGTGAATCCCCTGCAGCCAATCAAGAGCACCATGGCGGGTGGGCGGGCTGCAAGGGACTGCATGGCTCGGCAACGTGACCGGAAGACACTCCAGCCAGTGGTCCGCTGGGAAAGTTGGTCCCCTTCCGTTTAACTTTTGACGACCTTCCTTCTGGCTGAAACTTTTTTTTTTTTTTTTTTTTTTTTTTAAGTCATCTTTGGATGCAGTTTAACCTTTCGCCCAGTTCTCAAATCAGGTCAAAGTGGGGGGGAAAAAAACACTATTTGAGTGATTAACTTTTAAGAACACGTGACGTGACGGTCGACCACATGCTTGACATTTTCAACGTGGCCCAGTTTTAGTTGGATAATGACACAAGAAAAACCACCTGACTGAATAAATGATATAACCTCTTTCCTACCTATCTTTAAAAAAAAAAAAATTTAAACTCGTTCATTATTAATCCTGGTGACGTAATTATATCGAGCTGTGTTTTTAAATCAATGTTGATGATGGCGGCGAAATGAGCCTTCAAGCCAAATGATTGACACACGTGTTTCAAATGAACCATTTGACAGCCATATTGTTCAGCTACAATGTTTACAGCCGTGGCGAAAACTAGCGGTTAAAAGCGGAATAAGTAGTGTTTTTAATTACAACTCTGGGGTAAATAATTGACTACATACATAAATAAAAAAGCAGTGTCAGTATTAAATCATTTCAACGTGCACTCAACAAATGAATGGTGGCCATTTTTGAGTGGCGATGGACGCCACTTGACTGCGCGGGCTCAGGCTCTCCCCTTTCGGGCTTCAGAAGGAAGCAAAGCGCCTCGAACATGATCCAATTCTGCTATTAAACACGCCGACGCAGCAGGAATGAAGAATGAATGAATGAATGAATGATCCATCATGAGCTCTAAAAAGGACGACGACGACAGCAAGTTCCAACAATGCCACCCACCTCGGGATGGTCCGCAGGTCCCCGGTCCCCTTGGCCTCGTCCTGCCGGGAGAACCACACTTCCAGCAGCTTCTCGGTCCCCTCGAAGAAGTGTGCA
The DNA here is from genome assembly GCF_033978785.1 of Entelurus aequoreus. NCBI lineage: Eukaryota > Metazoa > Chordata > Actinopteri > Syngnathiformes > Syngnathidae > Entelurus > Entelurus aequoreus. The sequence continues at coordinate 94,127,546 of NC_084733.1, forward strand.
CTGTTATCCTCCATCATGAGACAGCAAGACACCCAACCAAAATTAAAAAAACTGAGAACTAAACGTCGGTTATAACGCTTCGTCTTGATTATTCCGTATTTCCAATTAGTTAATGGTGTACGAGTCCGTTAAGCAAAGGCAGATGTTGAGTTTTTTCACTTATGTTGCCGTCTTCCCTTTTTGCAGAGAATACCGTTAGCAAGTGCTAGCTAATGTCGCCAGCCATACTGTGTACAGCGATGAGCGGCGCCGTGTGCGGGGGGTTTATATAGGCACGGTGACGTCAGCGTCCGTCGGGCCAATCGGATTGCAGGACTGATGTTGCTGAGCTGTGACTGGTCGAAAGAGCTGTCAGTTAGGTTGGTGTTTTACAAAGGCATGTTCTCCTTGACGACTGCACGTCACGTGATGCCATACAGTTATTCGGAAGTCCCGTCGTAAAACTTGCAGTTAATATATCCTTTAGCGTTTAGCGTATTTGTCTTTAGAAACGACATCCATTTCATATACATTCAAATGTATATTTCAATACATATGTTTATATATATATAATATCATTATGATATACGTATATTATAGAACAATATATACACACACATATAGTTAATATATATATATTATTATCTCTATAATATGTGACAGCAATCAAGTTGTTTTAGTAATATTACATTCAATGTACTTATAATTAAAAACTAAACCATACACACATACTGTATATATAGCATATGTACATATAAATATGTGTATATTTATATATACATATATTCTATATACATATATATTTGTAGATATGTGTACATGTGTGTATATACATACGTATGTATATATGAGGATATATATATCCGAAATGCACATATATATGTGTGTACTTGTATATATACATATATGTGTGTGTATATATATATATATATATATATATATATATATATATATATATATATATATATATATATATATATATATATATATATATATATATATATATATATATATATATATATATATATATATATATATATATATATATATATATATATATATATATATATATATATATATATATCTGATATACATATATGTGTGTGTGTATGTACATGTATATATACATACATACGTACGTATATATCAGGATGTGTGTGTGTGTGTGTGTGTGTGTGTGCGTGTGTGTGTGTGTGTGTGTGTGTGAATGGGTGAATGTGGAAATAGTGTCAAAGTGCTTGAGTACCTTGAAGGTAGAAAAGCGCTACACAAGTATAACGCATTTACCATTTACATATATATGTAAATATTCGCGACCCCAAAAGGGACAAGAGGTAGAAAATGGATGGATATATATATATATATATATATATATATATATATATATATATATATATATATATATATATATATATATATATATATATACTATATTTACACACAAACACTGATTCATGACAGGCACAAGCATTTTCATTATCATTATATCATTATTTCAAATAATATCTGTATTATTAGAATCTACGCTGTACAAACATACATATACATATACATATACACATACATGTACATATACATTCACTGTATAAACATACATATACACATACATGTACATGTACATTCACTGTACAAACATACATATAGACATACTGTACATATACATTCACTGTACAAACATACATATACACATACTGTACATATACATTCACTGTACAAACATACATATACACATACTGTACATATACATTCACTGTATAAACATACATATACACATACTGTACATATACATTCACTGTATAAACATACATATACACATACTGTACATATACATTCACTGTATAAACATACATATACACATAATGTACATATACATTCACTGTACAAACATACATATACACATACTGTACGTATACATTCACTGTACAAACATACATATACACATACATGTACATGTACATTCACTGTACAAACATACATATACACATACTGTACATATACATTCACTGTACAAACATACATATACACATACTGTACATATACAAGTACATATACATACATACACTCATGCATATAATCACGTTTCATCAAACATATATTAATGTTTTTGCCCTAGGGTAAACTGGGTATAACACATGGCACACTGACAAAGCTTAACCTATTGTTACTATAACAATCTACAAGGTTAATATAGGTTGCTTCTCTTTCTTCCCCTCCATTTTTCTGCATTCTTTAGTACCTCAAGTTATCATGACGTATATGTATTGTTGCATTTGAACAACTGTATTGTTGATAATAGAGGTCAATTATTGGTATTGTTCATTATCAATAGTGATATTACTATTTGTATTGATCCATTTGATGTGTAATAATGCTCATTGTCATTTCTGTATTATTATTTATTTCGCTAACTGCTTCTTTGCTATCACTTTTACCATCATATTTGTACATATCCTATTTGCTGATGTTGCTCTATTGTTGTTGTTGTTGCTATGTTTGCTGTTGTTGTTGTTGTCTCTCTGTCTAATCCCCCTCTTGTCCCCACAATTTCACCCTCTGTCTTGCTTTTTTCCCTCTCTTTCTATCCCCTCCTGCTCCGGCCCGGCTGCACCAAATGATATGATAATATAAATACATTTAATCAAGTCAAATACAAATAAGGCAACAAGAGAAGTATCCTACACTTCTCTTTTTGTAAAGTAAATGTGAACAGCCGATACGGGCATCTACATCTACTTATATGATTTGCCTGAGAAGCTGGACAGGACAAAAAAAAAGAAAAAAAAAGAACCTTTTTTAGTATGACAATACTTTTAACATTATTAAATTACTATTATTATTCTATTTTTTAAAATAATTTTCAAGGAAAAATGCCATAAGGACTTGTTTTGTTATATGTTAAATGGTTGCTTTATTACTGTGTTTTCTTTTTCATTTTATTTTTATTGACATCCAGCATCAGACATTCCTATCCATTACATCATATTCACATACATCATACATCTGTTGTCTGCCCTAAATGTCAAAATAGTTTTTGTTTATATCCCACCCATATCACACCCCCCCCAAAAGAGAAAGAAACAGCAAAAAACAAAGTAATATCTACAAATACATCAATTAAATAAACAAAAATAATAATAAAAAAGAGAGAAAAAGAAAATAAATAATAATACATTAATAATAATAATAATCAGAAATAAAATCAAATATAAACAGATACATATATATATATATACACACACACATACATATATATATATATATATATATATATATATATATATATATATATATATATATATATATATATATATATATATATATATATATATATATATATATATATATATATATATATATATATATATATATATATATATATATATATATGTATGTATGTGTGTGTGTATATATATATCTATATATGTATCTGTTTATATTGGATTTTATTTGTGATTATTATTATTATTAATGTATTATATATATATATATATATATATATATATATATATATATATATATATATATATATATATATATATACATATATATATATATATATATATATATATATATATATATATATATATATATATATATATATATATATATATATATATATATATATACACACACACATATAGGGAGTAATCCTTTTTTTTATAAGCAGTACAATCACTAATTCGAAAAATTAAATTCAGGCTTATGGGGCGTGACATAATTGACCCAGTTTTCCCAGCATGAAGTACATTTCTTTAATTATGACTGTGTTTTCAAGGTACTGTGTGTAAATACAGTTTAAAGCACGTCATGCAAACCAAGAATGGAAAGCGTACAGCAGCAGTACGCAAAGGGCAAGCAGCCCGCAGCAAAAAAACGCGGGTTGTAGTTTTAATGTGCCCTTGCTGACGCGGTGACGGACGGCTGCTACTTCTGCCTCAAACTACATTACCCACAATGCCCGGTGCGCCAATTAGAAGCGTCAACAAGCCAGTGAACATTAAGCGGAGCGGACCAAAATCCCAAACAAGGAAATGGTGGGGGAATAAACCGCGCATATTATTTAATTAATGCATGTAATAATTAATATTTTATTTTTTTGATCTTCAATTAAGACGCATTCATGGGTTAGAATGGATTACGACTTCAAAACAAAGCTGGCCGCCGAGAGGGAGAGAGTGGAAGATCTCTTCGAATATGAAGGTTGCAAAGTGGGTCGAGGCACTTACGGCCACGTTTATAAAGCCAAGCGCAAAGACGGGTAAGAAGAATGTTTGTTGAATGTTTACTCAACGCCTTTTCTCCAGCAACGTGGGGTTGTTGAACGGCGCGTTTACATTTGAATCCCCTCCCTACGGATGGTCTGTTGATGTTTTCATGTCACCTCCTCCTCCTTCCTACCGCTTGTCCCCTCGTCTTTACTTCACACCCGGGCTGCTATCACGCACAATCACCTCTTATTACGTCTTTTACGAGCAGTCCCATCAAACTTTTCTTTCCCTTTTTAGTGGCAGTTGGGATTGTTTCACTTTCACATGGTCACGTTACAGACACGTGATGACCCCCTAATGACAGCGGACTATAACCACACCAAGTATTGTGGGATTATGTTTACTAAAATCTGTATTTTCTGTTCTTTTCATAGTTAATATAGTAGTCTAACACTTGGTGGGACAAACTAAAGTTGACCAGTCCTGGTCAAAAGTTGACATACACATGTACGTCATGGCTGTCTTGACTTTACAATCATGTCTACAACTCTTACTTCTTTTGAGATAGAGTGATTGGAGCACATACTTGTTGGCAGGCCTGGCCCTAACCAATCTGGCGCCCTAGGCAAGATTTTAGGTGGCGCCCCCCCACATCGGCAGTGAAGTGTATATACTCACAAGAAACCGAATAGCTTTGTCTTTGACCTTTTTTTTACTTAAAGAAAGCAAATTAACATATCATATTAGAATGTTATGTTATGATTATCTTTAACCGAATCACAGCAGTGCTCATGACAGCATTCCCTCTCATGTGATATTGCTTTATTAACATTAATGATGTGCACTTTAACAACTAGGCTTACAACTATACCTAATATATAAAGGGGTGGAAAAGTGACTATTACCTGCAGGGCAAACATTAGCTAACCAGAAGGCAATAACAATGTAAACAAAAAACACCTGCTTAAAAGATCTAATACAAATGTCCCTGAGGAATGTAAGGTGGGAGTACTGTAATTACCTAACGTTACATTATTATTTTCCATAACAATTTAGCCCCCTCCACAATATTAACCCGACGTTAAAACAGAACTAGCTATTTATTCATTAGCAATTGCCGAATCATGTAACATTAGCTTAATGCTAAAAAGCCAGAGGTTACTATCACATTCTGTAACAGACAAATAATTTGATGTAGGCTAACGTTACATACCTGCTACCTCTGTCTTTTTCCCGTTTCTCCTCTTCTTTTCTCTTCCCTGGGCACCTGACAGTTTTTGGCCGTTTTGACATCTTGTGTTAATTTTTTGATGTGGTGACGTCCAAAAAAAGTGGGGGGGGGGCGTAATGTTGTAACAAATAATATTTCTATTAAATAGGCTTTACTTTGCATTTTAATTAACGTGGGATTATTTTTTGTATTTAGAAATAATAGTACCAACTTTTTTTTTTTTTTCTCCAACTTTTGTGGCACTGGCGTGGCGCCCCCTGATAGACGGCGCCCTTAGCATTTGCCTATACGGCCTATGCCACGGGCCGGCCCTGCTTGTTGGTTACAAAACAACATTCATGAAGTTTGCTTCTTTTATGAATTTATTATGGGTCTACTGAACATGTGACCGAAAGTAGACATGCAGCAATCTACACCACTTTCCTCCAGAAGGTCTTATCTTTGTCCATGTGATGTCAGATGAAACTAAAATGGAGCTGTTTGGCCACAATACCCAGCAATATGTTTGGAGGAGAAAAATCCCAGGAACACCATTCCTACCGTCAAGCATGGTGGTGGTAGTATTATGCTCTGGGCCTGTTTTGCTGCCAATGGAACTGCTGCTTTAAAGGCCTACTGAAATGATTTTTTTTTAATTTAAACGGGAATAGCAGATCCATTCTATGTGTCATCCTTGATCATTTCGCGATATTGCCATATTTTTGCTGAAAGGATTTAGTAGAGAAAATCGACGATAAAGTTCGCAACTTTTGCTCGCTGATAAAAAAAAGCCGTGCCCCTACCGGAAGTAGCGTGACGTCACAAGCGGTAGTGCTGCTCACAATTCCCCGTTGTTTACAATGGAGCGAGAGATATTCAGAGCGAGAAAGCGACGATTACCCCATTAATTTGAGCGAGGATGAAAGATTCGTGGATGAGGAACGTTAGAGTGACGGACTAGAATGCAGTTCAAGAGATATCTTTTTTCGCTCTTACCGTAACTTAGGTACAAGCTGGCTCATTGGAATCCACACTCTCTCCTTTTTCTATTGTGAATCACGGATTTGTATTTTAAACCACCTCGGATACTATATCCTCTTGAAAATGAGAGTCGAGAACGCGAAATGGACATTCAGTGACTTTTATCTCCACGACAATACATCGACGAAGCTCTTTAGCATGAGCTAACGTGATAGCATCTGTCTCAAATGCAGATAGAAACAAAATAAATAAATCCCTGACTGGAAGGATAGACAGAAGTTCAACAATACTACTATCAGGAGACACCGAACCAAACACTGGACATGTAAATACACGGTTAATGTGTATTCGACGCCTGTCGAAGCCTAGCAATGCTGTTGCTAACGACGCTAACTTAGCAACGGGAGCTCGTCAGAGCTATGATAAAAACATTAGCGCTCCACCTACGCCAGCCAGCCCTCCTCTGCTCATCAACACCCGTGCTCACCTGCGTTCCAGCGATCGACGATGCGGTCGGCGGCCCGGAGACGTAGGAAGTCAAGGTGAGGTCGCCGGCGCTAGCGTCTGCTATCCAACAAAGTCCTCCTTGTTGTGTTGCTACAGCCAGCCGCTAATACACCGATCCCACCTACAACGTTCTTCTTTGCAGCCTCCATTGTTCATTAAACAAATTGCAAAAGATTCACCAACACAGATGTCCAGAATACTGTGGAATTATGAAATGAAAACAGAGCTTTGTGTATAGGATTTTTCGGGCTCCGAATACTTCCCTTGTCCTCGTGACGTCACACGCATACGTCAGCATAATAAAACGTTTTCAAGCGGAAGTGTGGCGGGAAATTTAAAATGTCACTTTATAAGTTAACCCGGCCGTATTGGCATGTGTTGCAATGTTAAGATTTCATCATTGATATATAAACTATCAGACTGCGTGGTCGCTAGTAGTGGCTTTCAGTAGGACAATGAAAAAGGAGGATTAGCTCCAAATTGTTCAGGACAAGCTAAAATCATCAGCCCGGAGGTTGGGTCTTGGGCGCAGTTGGGTGTTCCAACAGGACATTGACCCCAAACACACCTCATAAGTGGTAAAGGAATGGCTAAATCAGGCTAGAATGAAGGTTTTAGAATGGCCTTCCCAAAGTCCTGACTTAAAGGTGTGGACAATGCTGAAGAAACAAGTCCATGTCAGAAAAGCAACACATTTAGCTGAACTGCAGCAATTTAGTGGTCAAGTGGTCAAGCAGAAGCTTGTGGATGGCTACCAAAAGCAAATATTATGTATACTTTTGATTAGTCACATTTTCAGTAGAGCCATAATAAATTCATAAAATAAGCAAACTTCATGAATGTTTTTTTGTGAGCAACAAGTATGTGCTCCAATCACTACATCACAAAAAAATAAGAAATGATTGTAAAGTCAAGACAGCCATGACATGATGTTCTTTACACTTTTGACCACCACTGTATGTTTAATGTGTTTTCAAACTTTACTGTCATGAAAACGGAACAAGGTATGATCCCTTTTAGGGGTGTAACGATTGATCGTTATAGATCAAACCTGGGCAAAGTAGGGCCCGCGGGCCACATGCAGCCCGTTAAGATTTTCAATCCGGCCCGCCGGACGTTCTACATCATTTTTTTAGACCTTTAACGTCAAAACTGTATTTGCCATTATGATGTGCAGTGCTGTTTTTACACTTTGAATTCATATTTTGCGGTTTTTTACATTTTTGTTGTGTTTTGCTTGATTGTAAAAGCTACACAACTATGGAGGAGCTGGTCTGAGAAGTAAAATATGTTGTTAATATTCAGTGTTTTATTGTTCATAGTTAATATTGTAAATCCCACTTTCTTTATTTTCATGTACATTTTGGGTGTCACATTCAGTAAAAAAAACCCTGTAAAATTCCATTCCGTTTTTTGAGTTGGTCTGTCATAACTTTTTTACAACTCTATGGGACATTGTGACTTTTGGTATTAGTGTTCCTGAAAAAAGAGACCCAAACACTACTTTACAGTAGATTTTACAGATAAATGTGTATATATCATTTATACACACAAACACATTGACCCCCCAGACACGTTAATTATTTATATTCCTAAATTATCCGTCTGTGCTGGGCAGGTTTTCTGCCCGGAAAAAAGGTATCGAGCCAAAATCGTTTTAGAAGGGGTTCGATGATATCGATACAAGCTATAGAAAAACATTGAATTTAAGACTGGCAGACTTTGTATGAAGTTTAGCACTTTTAACGATAAGAACGTAAACGTTAAGTTTGTCTGCTCGTCTGTGGCGTCATCAAAACAAAAATGGCGGATATCTACGGCGGTGGAGAAAGCTCATAACTAGGGATGTCCGGTAATGGCTTTTTACCGATATCCGATATGCCGATATTGTCCAACTCTTTAATTACCGATACCGATATCAACCGATATATACATTGGTGGAATTAACACATTATTATGCCTAATTTGGACAACCAGGTATGGTGAAGATAAGGTACTTTTTAAAAAAATGAATCAAATAAAATAAGATACATAAATTAAAAACATTTTCTTGAATAAAAAAGAAAGTACAACAATATAAAAACAGTTACATAGAAACTAGTAATGAATGAAAATTTGTAAAATTAACTGTTAAAGGTTAGTATTATTAGTGGAGCAGCAGCACGCACAATCATGTGTGCTTACGGACTGTATCCCTTGCAGACTGTATTGATATATATTTATATGTAATGTAGGAAGCAGAATATTAATAACAGAAAGAAACAACCCTTTTGTGTGAATGAGTGTAAATGGGGGAGGGAGGTTTTTTGGGTTGGTGCACTAATTGTAAGTGTATCTTGTGTTTATTATGTGGATTAAATTTAAAAAAAACCCCCAAAAAACGATACTGATAATAAAAAAAACGATACCGATAATTTCCGATATTACATTTTAACGCATTTATCGGCCGATAATATCGGCAGACCGATATTATCGGACATCTCTACTCATAACGCATGCAAACGCCACAAGACATTATCATTAATTACAACACAAAAACTATCAGCTACAGCCCAATTGCAAAAGCCAGAACCAAATAAAAAGGACACAACACAATAATATAAAGACACAACTTTAAACCACAAAGGATGCGACAGACACAACATAAGTTTCCTCCATGTAATGAACATAGTATATTAGTATTCATGAAAAGTCATTTATGACTGAAAAAGTGGTCACACTTTACTTACTTTTCATTATAAGTTTACACATTTACTCTTTACATCCTCGGCCATTTGGTCCGTGTGTCGTCAAAACTTGTCCGACGTCACTTTCGTTCAGTTTTTATGATGTTCTGTGTTTAATAAAATGAGAGAAGTGGCAGGTCAAACCACTGCTCGTTTAATCCGAAAAGATTTGGTTGCGCTTAATTTCTCAGTTAAATCTACTGCTAAGTTCACATAAGGAGATGGTGGTTGACCTTGATTTTTGATATTAATATTGTATTATTTTGACATATTTTAAAATTGCTTGAATATTGAAAATTAGAGCAGAACATATTTCCTCTTATTAGGCACAAGCGGTAGAAAATGGATGGATGGATAATTCAACCTGAATGTGGGTTGCACTTTTTTCAAATAAGATGTGAATGCATTGGCTATTAGTTGTTGTTTACTTCCTTGTTTGTAGCTATAATTCATTTATACATCATTCCCTTACAAGAAAAGTTCACCTGCAGTCTCCAAAATCCAGTATTCATTTCACAGTCATATTGCTTGATTTTTATTTATTTTTTGGCTAAAAAGTTACTGAATCGATTTCAACTCACAGAATCGTTTTGGAGGGAAATCTGAGTTTCTCTGCTTAGGCTTGGACCTCGAATAAGTCCTTTCAAACTAGAGCTACAGGCACCCCATTGTAGACCTGTGACATTCCCATTTCATTTTCATATTTGAGTTCATTTTAGTGTGGCAAACATTCCTTTGTGTATGCATATTGTATTTGGACTACGTCTATTTGTCTGCTAATGATCACAGTGTGGACCAACATAGCGTTTGATTAGGATGAAGGATGTATGCTTAGGAGCGCCAGCAAACCCATAAACTTGTCCAATGCAAATTTCTCACAAGTGGGTTTGAATGGAGCTTCGTGAGGATTTGTTTGATTGGTGCCAATTTCTGTTTCCAAGCTGCATTTGCCATTTCATTGTTAGAAATCCATTTACACATTCTCCTAATTATGCATCTGGATTTCTGTCAGATCAAAAACAGGACAAATGTACGGCCACAAAAAGGGGCTCAGGGGTCTGGAGGCATATTTGGACACTAAATAGCACTGAAATCTATTCTCTTTGTTATCCCTACAGGAAAGACGAGAAGGACTATGCACTGAAACAGATAGAAGGCACTGGAATATCAATGTCCGCTTGCAGGGAAATCGCAGTAAGTTGCATTTCATTTGTGCAGTGGGTAAATGAATAATAACTTATGTCGACGCCCATCCAAATCCCTTTCTAAACTTAAATGAGAACAAGACGGAAATCATTGTAAAGTCAAACAGAATGCTCCCCCCAGTGACCTGGACCCCTGATGCCTTATTTAAAACCCACAGTCACAAATCTTGGTTTTAAATTGTACAATGATTTTAAATTGGAACATCAGATTAACTCCATTGTACGATCTAGTTTTTATCATCTAGGACTTTTAGCAAACATTTCAATCACTTTTATCTTTTAACGACTTTGAGCGGGTAATTTATGCTCTCATTTCATCAGGTTTGGACGACTGCAACTCCATTGCGGTTAGTCCAAAATGTAACCTTTTAACTGCCACTAAAAAACCATGAACACATTTTAGCATCCTTTTACTTGCTCCCACTTCATTTTAGAATTCATTTTAAAATATTGTTTGTTTTTAAATCTCTTGACGGATTAGCACCACAACATATGTCAGACCTTTTAAAAATGTACACCCCCACAAGGTCTCTGAGGTCAGCTGATCAGTTTCTTCTTGTCGTCCCAAAAACCCGTTTGGAACACTATCCCTCTTGCTATTGTCCCTCTTTAATGACTTTTAAATCACATCTTAAATCATATTTTTACTCTATGGCTTTTAAACCCTGCCATGAGGTGGCGACTTGTCCAGGGTGTACCCTGCCTTCCGCCCGAATGCAGCTGAGATAGGCTCCAGCACCCCCCGCAACCCCAAAAGGGACAAGCGGTAGAAAATGGATGGATGGATGGATGGGCTTTTAAACCAGAATGAGAATGAATTGTGTGATTTTAGTGTATTTTATTTTCTCTGATGTATTTTATGTATTTATTCTTTTTAAATATTTTTCTTTTTTTTTAATATATATATATATATATATATATATATATATATATATATATATATATTAGGGCTGCAACTAACGATTAATTTGATAATCGATTAATCTGTCGATTATTACTTCGATTAATCGATTAATAATCGGACAAAAGAGACAAACTACATTTCTATCTTTTCCAGTATTTTATTGAAAAAAAACCAGCAAAATGGCACCATACTTATTTTGATTATTGTTTCTCAGCTGTTTGTACATGTTGCAGTTTATAAATAAAGGTTTATTTAAAAAAATAAATAAATAAAATAAAAATAAAAATAAAAAAATAAAAAAGCCTCTGCGCATGCGCATAGCATAGATCCAACGAATCGATGACTAAATTAATCGGCAACTATTTTTATAATCGATTTTAATCGATTTAATCGATTAGTTGTTGCAGCCCTAATATATATATATATATATATATATATATATATATATATATATATATATATATATATATATATATATATATATATATATATATATATATATATATATATATATATATATATATATATATATATAGTTAAATGTTTGATATTACTGACTCTCCTAGTATGTATGTCTTAACTTCTGTGCAGCACTTTGTCAAACTTCTATTGTTTTTTGAAATGTGGGATATAAATAAAGTGGATTGGATTGGATGACATGTTATGCAGACCAGCGTTTTTCAACCTTTTCTCAGCCAAGGCACATTTTTTTCATTGAAAAAAATCCAGAGGCACAACGCGAGCAGAAAACATTAAAAAAATAAAACTCAGCAGCCGACATTGACAATAAAAAGTCGTTCTCGCAATTGTTGGATATGAATTCAAAGCATAACCAAGCATGCATCACTACAACTCTTGTCTCAAAGTAGGTGTACTGGCACCACCTGTCATAAGTCATCACACCCTGACTTATTTGGACTTTTTTGCTGTTTTCCTGTGTAGTGGATTGTCCGAAGCTTAAGCAGGCAACAAAAGTAGTTTAGTACAACAAATTTATTTACCCATTATCAGAAGTGCAGGTTGAATGAAGTTGGCCGTGCAGACAGACCACATGTTACTCCGGAGTAAACAAGACACACACAAGCCAAAATCACTGTCGAGTTCCGGTCTTCTGCCATTTTTTATATGTCTCTTGTGCGTCATTGTTTGTTATCTAATGCGCCACGATTGTTTTGTTTTGGTTTTGTCTGTTCCAAAACAACCTTGTATCTCCTAGTCATATTTGGAAAATCTAAACATTCTGTAGACAGGTTGGCATAACTCCATATTCACCTTTGTCCCACAACTGGTCCATTCAATGGCACAAAATAGAAGAGAATTGAAAATGAGCGGACATTCTTAAAAGACAAGAAATATAGGTCAAAGGTCAGAAATTCTACTACACCTGTGTGTAGTGTTTTACTTCTTGTCTTGCGCTCCTATTTTGATGTTGATTGTCATGTACGGATGTACTTTGTAAACGCCGTCTGCTCCCCACGCCGTAAGTCTTTGCTGTCGTCCAGCGTTCTGTTTTTGTTTACTTTGCAGAAGAATGATGTTTCTGTTTTTCAACATGCTTTTTCAGTAGTAATAAACAGGTGAGAGAAAACTAGCGGCTAAATACAACTAACTGCCGCACTATTGTCTCAAACGATTTGGCTTCCTTCATGAAAGTAGTGATTCCGTAGTTATTAGTGTTTTATTTGCCTGCATCAGCTTGTGTTGCTTCCAGTGTGTGCTTGGGCACTGTGCAAACAGTTATAAAGGCTGAGTGTGTTTGCTGTGGCTGTGAAGGGGGAACACGAGGTTGCTAGGGACTAAAGGAGCCCTGCGTCCATCATGACATGTCGTGCTTTTCAACCACAACCCAAGAAGATCTGAACCAGCTAAGTGAGCACGGCCCATTTGTAGATAACGCATCTGTATTGCCTAATCCAATCGTGATCTGGTGTGTCATTGTATTAAGTCTGTAGCCTGGAGTCTGTCAGAGACACAGCCTGGTGAGCAGCGCCTAATGGCGGCTGCTGCTGCGACACTCACTGCCTTGCCTGGTGTTGATGTTGCTCCACTAGCTGGGCTGCAGTGTGGATAGCAGCGCTGTCTGAAAGTTGACCCTTTGCTTGCCAACTGCATGTTACAACTGTCTTCTCTCCACTCATCATGCAGCACACAATAGGCTTGTACAGTAATAAAGTACCGCTCTACTAGGGGTGTCGCCATACCAATATTTTGGTACCGGTAACAAAATGTATTGTCTCAATATTGTCTCATTATTTTCTTTATTGTAACAAAAAATACATGAAACATATGTTTATTATTGTCATTTAGTCCTTAAATAAAATAGTCAACATACTAGACAACTTGTCTTTTAGTAGTAAGTAAACAAACAAAGACTCCTAATTAGTCTGCTGACGTATGCAGTAACATATTGTGTCATTTATACACCTATTATTTTGTACACATTATCAGGGACAAACTGTAAAAATTGATTATTCATCTACTTGTTCATTTACTGTTAATATCTGCTTATTTTCTGTTCGAACATGTTCTATCTACACTTCTGTTCAAATGTAATAATCACTTATTCTTCTCTTCTTTGATACTTGACATTAGTTTTGGATGATACCACACATTTAGGTATGGATCTGATACCAATAGTTACAGGATCATACATTGGTCATATTCAAAGTCCTCATGTGTCCAGGGACATATTTACTGACTTTATAAACATAATATGAGTTTTAAAAAGAAAAAAGATTTTGTGACGATAAAAAATATGGATGTAATCATAGTAGTATCGACTAGATACGCTCTTGTACTTGGTATCATTACAGTGGATGTCAGGTGTAGATCCACCCATGGCATTTGTTTACATTGTGACGGCGGTGAGATATTGTATCCTCCTACGCCAGGGGTCGGCAACCTTTACCACTCAAAGAGCCATTTTGGAAAGTTTCACAAATTAAAGAAAACAATGGGAGCCACAAAATTTTTTTGAAAATATAAAATGAAAAACACCGCATACAAAGCTTAAATTGCTTTGCGCTATGTTAACCAGGGGTCTCTTACACACGCACCGGCACGCATCTTAATATGGAAATTTAATGTTAGTGCGGCCCGCGACTTTTAATTGAATGGCATTGGATAGTCTTTCTTGCCAACCCTCTCAATTTTCCGGGAGACTCCCAAATTTCAGGACATGCTGGCACTGCTTTTAGCGCCCTCTACAGCTTGCCCAAACAGCGTGCCTGCTTGGCGACATGTTGAATGCAGCTTTTGCTTGCTCACGTAAGTGCCAGCAAGGCATACTTGTTCAACAGCCACACAGCTTACACTGACGGTTGCCGTACAAAAACAACTTTAACACCGTTACGTTACAAATATGCGCCACACTTTGAACCCACACCAAAAAAGAATGACAAACACATTTCTGGAGAACATCTGCACTGTAACACAACATAAACACAACACAACAAATACCCAGAATCCCATGCAGCCCTAACTCTTCAGCTCAACCGACGCACGGAGAGGGGGGGGTTGATGTGTGGTGGGGTTTGGTGGTAGCGGGGGTGTATAATGTAGACCGGAAGAGTTAGGGCTGCATGGGATTCTGGGTATTTGTTGTGTTGTGTTTATGTTGTGTTACGGTGCGGATGTTCTCCAGAAATGTGTTTGTCATTCTTTTTTGGTGTGGGTTCACAGTGTGGCGCATATTTGTAACGTAACAGTGTTAAAGTTGTTTTTGTACGGCTACCGTCAGTGTAAGCTGTGTGGCTGTTGAGCAAGTATGCCTTGCTGTCGCCTACGTGTGCAAGTAAAAGCTGCATTCAACATGTGGCCGGGCTGGCACGCTGTTTGTAAATGCTATAGAGGACAATTAAGTATACTGGGAAAACCGGGAGGGTCGGCAAGTATGCAGCTGAGCCGCATCAGAGTGGTCAAAGAGCCGCATGCGGCTCCGGAGCCGCGGGTTGCTGACCCCTGTCCTACGCTGTGTAGTGAAGCATGTTTAGCTATTCCTCGTCCTGCAGTGATAATGGTACTTGTAAGAAACGTACTTTATTTGTCGCCATGGAGACAAGGATTAGTGATTTAGAAGTAGCTAAAACACTGCGGATGGACGTTAGCCGCCAGCTAGCGAGCCATGTGTTAAAGCAGCTCTTCCTGAGGGTGTTTCAGTGTTATAACTTCACCTTTATCTTTACTTTTTACACCAAAATGCGTCCATTCTCCCTTTTCTGTATACACACTGTATAGTATGACTGAGGGAACCCGCCTGCTTCAGCCTCTGCTTTTAGTGCTTCACCCGGGACACCAACCTGGGTCGTCCGACATGAGGGACGAGTGTGCTAACTACCGAGCTAGCACAACATTGCCTAGACACACCGGCTGTCTTCTGTTCCAAATGCACGGCGCAAGAAGCACTTCCTGTCTTTCGCTTTTTGGCAATTGGGAGTGAATGCATCCTATTCAAGTCGCCTGCTTGGTTGAGACGTATGTGCGCGGCCATCGCCCCCTGCAGATTGGAGGAATTACTGCATTATAGTGAGACTGAAAGGTTTCATTATTTGTCTGTAAAAAGCCTTGGACTGCAGAATAAGGGAGCCCCTCTCTAAAAAGTGCCAAATGTCATAAGGAGCTTGGTTTGAGAATGTTCTTTCCCTACAAAGACGGACACCCAGGTCAGCTTTTTACTGTGTTGAGAAGGAAACATTATCAGTAAATTCCATTCCCTTGGCGAGCCTCTTCCAAAAGTAGACTGGCAGGAATCTGGCTTAGTCGTGAGTATTTGGACCTCCTCCAGTCAGCGCTTTTCCCTCCGAGCCTTTTATGAAAACTTGACCCATTTTACTCAAAAGGGAAGCAGCCTTTTTTTTTCTCTCATCTTTCTATTTTGGTATTTCAATTGATCGTGCATTTTTGATCGACAGTTTTGTGATAACAGGGTTGTGATTTTACCAGATTATTGTTCCTTTCAGTATGGCAACTTTCACAAACTCAGCCTTCATCCAAACAATGAGGAATGTTGTCTGTGCTTAGTAGCGCAGAAAAGCAAGTCGGAGGACTTGTCTCCTCATGGAAAACTTTTCACGGGACTCTCTGCATTCAGGAAGGGTTACAGTTTTGTGATGGTGACTTGTGTAGTGGTTATCTAGGACTGGGTTGTATGTTATGTGTTAAAATGATTGGGGTCATGTTATGCAAAACCCTGTTTTTGTGTATGTGAGAGCATAAGAGCAAAGAATCTTCATTCAAATCATGGAGATTTTCATCGTCGTCGGTAGTAGAGAACCCTGGTCTCAGGGCTGTACAACATCGGTTGTAGAGAACCCTTGTCTCAGGGCTGTACGACGTTGTCGGTAGTAGAGAACCCTGGTCTCAGGGCTGTACAACGTTGTCGATAGTAGAGAACCCTCGTCTCAGGGCTGTACAACGTTGTCGATAGTAGAGAACCCTGGTCTCAGGGCTGTACAACGTTGTCGGTAGTAGAGAACCCTGGTCTCAGGGCTGTACAACGTTGTTGATAGTAGAGAACCCTGGTCTCAGGGCTGTACGACGTTGTTGGTAGTAGAGAACCCTGGTCTCAGGGCTGTACGACGTTGTCATTAGTAGAGAACCCTGGTCTCAGGGCTGTACGACGTTGTCGGTAGTAGAGAACCCTGGTCTCAGGGCTGTACGACGTTGTCGGTAGTAGAGAACCCCTGTCTCAGGGCTGTACGACGTTGTCGGTAGTAGAGAACCCTGGTCTCAGGGCTGTACGACGTTGTCGGTAGTAGAGAACCCTGGTCTCAGGGCTGTACGACGTTGTCGGTAGTAGAGAACCCTGGTCTCAGGGCTGTACGACGTTGTCGGTAGTAGAGAACCCTGGTCTCAGGGCTGTACGACGTTGTCGGTAGTAGAGAACCCCTGTCTCAGGGCTGTACGACGTTGTCGGTAGTAGAGAACCCTGGTCTCAGGGCTGTACGACGTTGTCGGTAGTAGAGAACCCTGGTCTCAGGGCTGTACGACGTTGTCGGTAGTAGAGAACCCTGGTCTCAGGGCTGTACGACGTTGTCGGTAGTAGAGAACCCTGGTCTCAGGGCTGTACGACGTTGTCGGTAGTAGAGAACCCTGGTCTCAGGGCTCTACGACGTTGTCGGTAGTAGAGAACCCTGGTCTCAGGGCTGTACGACGTTGTCGGTAGTAGAGAACCCTGGTCTCAGGGCTCTACGACGTTGTCGGTAGTAGAGAACCCTGGTCTCAGGGCTCTACGACGTTGTCGGTAGTAGAGAACCCTGGTCTCAGGGCTGTACGACGTTGTCGGTAGTAGAGAACCCTGGTCTCAGGGTTGTGAGACAACACTGAAACCAATCTGATCTGTCTATAAGCAAGTCCTGGACATGAGACAAATATCAACTACTGAACTGGAAATATTTTGTAAAATATCATGATGCTAATTTGGTTTTTACATCTTAGGTGGTTTGTCCCCACCACCACTTTCCGATTTTGTTCATCTGAGCAGGTGTTAACCCAGATCCGCCTCCTCAAACAACATGATAGTTCCCCTCAGGAAAAGTGCCTTCAGCCAATCTGTCTTCTCAGTGAGGGCAGTTTAGTTTTGGAACAATATCCCTTCTTATATACGCTTTGTTGATACGTTCAGGCAAGTCAAAAATATGCCAAAATCATAGCTACTTGAGAATGGAACTTGTGTACATCGTCATTAATGTATTTTATTTTCTGATCCTTTGCTACCTGCTAGTGTAACTATTAAAAATCGCGATTCTTATTTGTAAGGATTCTTAATCGTTTCAAAAAAATCGATTTTAAATTGTTTTATTTTAATTTTTTCAGTCTGTCCTGTGCAGGCACTCAGGAAAATCATATTGTTGATGTAGATTATCTATATCTACCCATTCTCTCCATGAGCTTCAAGCACACCTGGGAAATGAAAACCATTTCAGGTGACTACCTCTTGAAGCTCATCGAGAGAATGCCAAGAGTGTGCAAAGCAGCAATCAGAGCAAAGAGTGGCTATTTTGAAGAAACTAGAATACAAAACATGTTTTCAGTTATTTCACCTTTTTTTGTTAAGTACATAACTCCACATGTGTTCATTCATAGTTTTGATGTGACTATATATATATATATATATATATATATATATATATATATATATATATATATATATATATATATATATATATATATATATATATATATATATATATATATATATATATATATATATATACTGCAACTACCTTAGATGCACATATGAGATGTGTAAATATCAAGGTATTACTTTGGATCACTTTTTGGCAACCACTAAGTTGCTGATTACAGCTTTTTCAAGGGTATTTCAAAACGTTAACAATACAATATGTTCTTTATTATCATATATGCAACTCTTTTAAGGGTCATCTAATAATATATGCACAGATGAGATGTATAAATATCAACATTTTACGTTGAATCACTTTTTGGCAAGCAGGAATACGTTGATTTAACTAACACATCCAAACACTTTATTAATATTTATTATGTGCATGAAAAATGAACAGTTTATATTAACAAAACGTTTTGGGATGTTTTTTAGAGGGATTTATTATAGGCAGTATAGATTGTATCCCGATTACCTGCATTGTCCTGCACCTGGTGAGAAGTTTTATTCCATTTAGACCACAGAATAAGGTAAGGTGTTTGTTCTTGTCTCACAAAAGGGTTGTGAAGGTTGGGCAAATATCCCCAAATGGTGCATTTTCCCTTTAATGCCGGCTGAACTAAGACCTCACAAGATCTTGACCAATTTACCAGGCATATTTTACTGCCTAATTCAGATGATTCTCTTTGGACCTTCAATTCTAGTACTGAATTCAAACATTTGACTGCTGTTCTTTGTGAGAAGTCATTTCTAGCTGGTCTGCTTGACGTGTGTTGTGCTGGTTGTTCATTTTCAGACCTCGTCTTTGTTGTGTCTTCCAGCTGCTGCGAGAACTGAAACATCCAAATGTGATCGCCCTGCAGAAAGTCTTTCTGTCCCACAGTGACAGAAAAGTTTGGCTCCTGTTTGATTATGCTGAACACGACCTTTGGGTAAGTTATTAAGTTACCGTGTTTTTCGGACTATAAGGCGCACTTAAAATCCTTTCATTTTCTCAAAACTCCACAGTGCGCCTTATAACCCGGTGCGCCTAATGTACGGAATAATTCTGGTTGTGCTTACCGACCTCTGCGCTATTTTATTTGGTACATGGTGTAATGATAAATGTGACCAGTAGATGGCAGTCACACATAAGAGATACATTTAGACTGCAATATGATGGCAGTCACACATATGCAATATGACTCAAGTAAACTGACATTTTATATGTTCCACTGAAAATATAGAACATTACACACGGCGCTCAAAAATCTTTCAAAATGTTTTATTAGGACTTTGGTAAGCTATTAAGCCACACCGCTTGATGGATTGTACTGTGCTTCAACATAGGAGTATTATTATGCTGTGTGTAGAAGGTAAGACATATTATCTGCTGCAAAAGCAACTTTTCTTACCTTCTGGTACCTGCTGATGTGTATTTGGGATCTGCATAAGTCCTGAAAATGTGCGCGCGTCCGCCTTTGTAGTCCGTGCTGACACCGTAGTGGATAATCTTCTTCTTTTTCTCTATCTTCTTGTTATGTGACATCCATCCTCCACTGTTGCCATTTCTAATATAAAGTAGTGTAAAGTTCTTACTTATATCTGTCAGTAAACTCACCATGAAAGCACTAAAACATACCGGTGCAGTGAGTTGACATTATTCACCCAAGGAACTTTAGTTATTAGAGAGTTCTGGTCACGGGACACATTTCGGGTGTTGTTGTTGCACTAGTGAGCCACGGATGAGGAGATGCTGCTCCGTTATTGATTGAAGTAAAGTGTGAATGTCATTAAAACAGTTAGCGCCATCTTTTGACACTTCTTCCACTCCCGTCCTTGCACGCTACACCGCTACAACAAAGAAGACGCTGTCCAAGTGGAGGCACGTAAATAAGAGCGCCCATAAAACGACTGTCAGAAAGTGAGTTGAAGCTATCCATACACTTGGGTAAAACAGAATCCATCCTGTTTGGGTCCCACATCAAACTTAAGAAAGTCAATGACTTCACCATAAAAGTGGGTGACATTGTTTTCACCAGGAAAGATGAGGTCATCTACCTAGGTTCCATTCTAGAGGCTAACCTTTCCTGTGATAAAATGGCAACCAAGGTAATCAAAAAGATTAACCAACGAACGAGATTTCTCTACAGAATTTCCTCTCTGGTCAACAAAAGCACCTTGAGGATTCTGGCGGGAACTCTCGTTCAACCCTTTTTCCATTACGCATGCACCTCCTGGTACCTTAGCACCTCCAAAACCCTCAAATCTAAACTCCAAACATCTCAGAACAAGCTAGTCAGGTTTCAGATCCCACCTCACTCCTACCCACTTCTCCAAAGTGGGCTGGCTCAAGGTGGAGGACAGAGTTAAACAACTTGCACTGAGCCTAGTCTATAAAATCCGCTACACCTCCCTGATACCGAAGTACATGTCAAACTACTTCCTTAACGTAAATGACCGCCATAACCACAACACCAGGGGGAGCTCCACTAACCACGTTAAACCCAGATTCCGAACTAACAAAGGTCTTAACTCATTCTCTTTCTATGCCACATCAATGTGGAATGCGCTCCCAACAGGTATAAAAGAAAGGGCATCTCTATCCTCCTTCAAAACCGCAATAAAAGTTCACCTCCAGGCAGCTACAACCCTAAACTAACACCCTCCCCGGATTGCTAATAATCAAATGTAAACAATCAAATACAGATACTTTTTCTTTTTCTTATGCCTTTGATCTCTCTCTCTCTCTCTCTCTCTCTCTCTCTCTCTCTCTCTCTCTCTCTCTCTCTCTATGTCCACTACTTGATGTCCATATCCCCCCCCCCCCTCCACACCCCTGATTGTAAATAATGTAAATAATTCAATGTGATTATCTTGTGTGATGACTGTATTATGATGATAGTATATAGGATAGTATATATCTGTATCATGAATCAATTTAAGTGGACCCCGACTTAAACAAGTTGAAAAACTTATTCGGGTGTTACCATTTAGTGGTCAATTGTACGGAATATGTACTTCACTGTGCAACCTACTAATAAAAGTCTCAATCAATCAATCAATACTGTAAGTATCTTGTCATGGTTTCTTTCAGCATATCATCAAGTTCCATCGCGCCTCCAAGGCCAACAAGAAGCCTATGCAGCTGCCCCGAGGGATGGTCAAGTCTCTTTTGTATCAGATCCTGGATGGGATCCATTACCTCCATGCCAACTGGGTGCTCCACAGGGATCTGGTGAGCTGCGTTATTAGCTCCACTTTCCCATGACTGCGTCTAAAGCTCTTCCCTTCTACGCAGTGCTTTGGTCTTGTAGCCATATTTGGGGGCAAACTAAAACTCATGGACACACAGACATGTTAGAACTTGCTCAAGAAGAGTCAAACCAGCCTTAAACCACCATTTTTGTTCTGATGCATTTACTAGAGGTTTCCTACTTTCCAAAGTAATAGACTGTATGTATCGTCACACATGCAGCTCGATATACAAACGCCTTTATTTGCGACCTTTTCGGTCTTAGAGTTCACCTTGTGTGATCAGATTCAGGCTTTAAATGTGTCCAAACACTCACAGTTTCGCTGTATAGCTTCAGGCTGCTAGAGCTAACGTTTGAGCTATTTAGCCCTTTGGCTTGCGGCCCTTTTCGTTTGAGGATTTTATCAGCGAAGGGCTCTTTGTTCCACTCCAAGTGTTTGATTGCGATGAGACCGAAAACAATTTCCACAGCAGACCTTTATCACAGCGAAGGAGAAGGCACCACCGGCACACAATCAAAGATGGCCTCACATTTGTGCTAACGCTAGCCGCTGATCGTTTATCACTCCGAAACTCCCAGAGTGTTCAACAATGCCATAAATATTCCCAGCCACAAGGTGAAATTATTGTCCTTTTTTGTTTTTTTGCCTATAGCAACATAGTGGTTAACATTTTGGAGTGCACATACGAGACTTTTGTGTGCGTGCATTTTGACATTTATGTTGTTGTGTTGTTACATACATCACATCACTTCGTAAACTGTGTAATTAAGTTCGTAAATCGAGGTTGCACTTGATGATATTCCTATTCTGTCTTGATGGTCCTTCTTACTCAACATATATGTCATCTGAAAGAATTTGGGATTGACCAGTGACTTTTATTCCCTGAGAGGAAGACTGGTCACAACATAGTGGTTAACGTTTTGGAGTGCACCAATAAGACTTTTGTGTGTGTGTGCATGTTGACATTTTTGTTGTTGTGTTGTTACATATACATCATATCACTTCGTAAACTTTGTAATTAAGTCTGTAAATCGAGGTTCCCCTGTGATCATTAAGTGGAAGCTGGTAAGTGGGTGGCTTTTATTTTGTTTTTATTTGTCGACCAACTCATTATGTCTACTGGGTTCTTATTCAGGGTTTCCGCAGCTCATTAGAAGCATTAAAAGTCATCACATTTAGAATCCATAAATAAAAGATTTGAATGTTCTCTATCTCCAACATTTTGTATTATTCTCACCGCCCTCTTTTGTAACACAATTAGCGTGTATAGTGTGCTTTTGGAATTATTTCCCCGTATTTCTGCACAATAACTTAGATATGCTAACACTAGATCACTTTTAATGTGTGCATGGCTTCTGAACCGTAGGAGAAGACGTTTGCCAAGGAAATTGTGATGATGTTTTGTTTTAGTTAAGACTCCCTTAGTTCTGTTTCAGCACCCCTGGGTTTGTGTTTCTTGGTTGCCATGGGTGCTGATTATTTTCACCTGCCTCTGATTAGTGTTCGTGACTCTCACCTGCAATTTAGAGAGCTATTTATGTCTACTTTTCGCCAGACTCGGTCTGGCTGTTTTGTTTGCTTTGTATTCCTTTTGATTCTTGCTCCTGAGCTAAGTTTCAAACTGTAATTAACAAGTTTAAACAAAGCTACCATAAGGAAAGAATAAACAAAAGAAAAATGTGCAAAGAATAACGAAAGAAAGCAGACCAAAACAACTAAAGCTTCATTCTTTTTTATTATGTCTTTGATGGAAATGGTCTTTAGAATGTCTTTTAGGATGTGGGAAGTTTTTATTACCTTTTTGTTTCTTTCGTCATTGTTAGTGAACGCTGGCTGAAGCCTGTGGATGGTAAACCCAGAGAGGTAAAAACACCTCCAAACTTTGCTCAGTTACCATCAATGTGGTGAAATCACACTTGATTAAAGGCAGGCAGCAGTTAACAGTCTCACATTTCTTAGCCGTGGCCAACTCGTGTTGTATAAAATAAATGAAAATAGAAACAAACACTCACATTAAACAGTTTTGTGAGCCAATTCTAATGCGCTAACAGTTCATGTAAACTATTCAAGATCATCATTGTCAAATGCTTACAATTTTGTCTATACAGACAATTGTAAGCTTATGACTATATCATATATACACAGTATATACATATATATATATATATATATATATATATATATATATATATATATATATATATATATATATATATATATATATATATATATATATATATATATATATATATATATATATATATATGTCCTTCATACCGACAGCCATCAGACTGTATAATGCATATGTTCCTTTTGACTGTACATGTACTGTAAATGTATAATGTATTTATATTATTCACATGTGAATAATGCTGTATAATAGACGACTGTATTTATGTTATTCACATTGAAGATCGACTTATGTGACTAACAGATGTTGACCAGTCTGTAAATATACTTGGACAAGTTAAGGTCAGAGTTGAAAAGGGTATGACCTGAGCAGACACCCAGCTCTAAGCCACTTCTTATTGACTGGCTTTTACTGTCTTTGTCTGCTCTGCAACATAACCCCAGCAGTGTTTGGCAAGTTTACCTGCAATAAGGCGCTTCTGCTTGACCACTTGACCACTAAATTGCTGCAGTTCAGCTAAATGTGTTGCTTTTCTGACATGGACTTGTTTCTTCAGCATTGTCCACACCTTTAAGTCAGGACTTTGGGAAGGTCATTCTAAAACCTTCATTCTAGCCTGATTTAGCCATTCCTTTACCACTTTTCATGTCATTGTCCTGTTGGAACACCCAACAAGACCCAACCTCCGGGCTGAGGATTTTAGCTTGTCCTGAACAATTTGGAGCTAATCCTCCTTTTTCATTGTCCCATTTAAAGCAGCAGTTCCATTGGCAGCAAAACAGGCCCAGAGCATAATACTACCACCACCATGCTTGACAGTAGGCATGGTGTTCCTGGCATTAAAAGCCTCACCTTTTCTCCTCCAAACATATAGTGCATTGAATGTCTTTATTTCCTCAAAGGAAGAATCCAAAGTGTGAGTAGACGACTAACAAGATGTGTGATTGAGCCGCACACACCATTACATAACATGCTTAGCATATAGCCTGCTCCCCCACCCCCCCACCCACATAGCTTCCATGCCTGGCGTTGTGCCACTGCATGGTACCAATCCCCATCCCTCGCCCCCCACCCCCACCCCTAACCGTCCTTGCTCCTCCTCCCGTGTCCCCACCCACCGCCAGCCACACTACCGCATCCTCCCAGCGTTGTGTTCTCCCCCCATGGGGGTTATGTAACTTGATGCTGACTCTGCTCATTGGACTGTACCAGCAGTCTGTCGCCAGGTGGATTACTGGAAGTGATCTATCGCTGCAGTGCATCTGCATCACCCAGCCAGGAACACTCCCTTCCACGTTGTACCATTGAGTAATAATAATAATAATACTAATAATGCACATTTGTTGACAGTTCTCTATCAGACACCACGTGTTTAGTTCCAATGTAGTTGTCATTGACGTCCAGTAGGGCAGTATTTTTCAACCTTTTTTGAGTCACGGCACATTTTTTTGCGTTGAAAAAATGCGGAGGCACACCACCAGCAGAAATCATTCAAAAACGTAACTCGGTTGACGGTAAAAAGTTTGTGTGCTTACCAACCTCGAAGCAATTTTATTTGGTACATTGTGTAAGCAACAATAGAACTTTAAATGTTCCATTGAAAATATAGAACATTACACACGGCGTTTAAAAATCTATGTTTTAGTAGGACTTTGGTAAGCTATGAAGCCACACCACTTGATGGATTGTACTGTGCTTCAACATAGGAGTATTATTATGGTGTGTGTATAAGGTAAGACATATTATCTGCTGTTTTGTTTCACAATATTATGCAAAACCAACTTTTCTTACCTTCTGGTACCTGCTGATCTGTATTTGGGATCTGCATAAATCCTGAAAATTTGCGTACGTCCGCCTTTGTAGTCCGTGCCGACGCCGTAGTGGATAATCTTCTTCTTCTTGTTATGTGACATTCATCCTCCACTGTTGCCATTTCTAATATAAAGTAGTGTAAAGTTCTTACTTATATCTGTCAGTAAACTCACCATGAAAGCACTAAAACATACCGGTGTAGTGAGTTGACATTATTCACCCAAGGAACTTTAGTTATTAGAGAGTTCTGGTCACGGGACACATTTCGGGCGTTGTTGTTGCACTAGTGAGCCACGGATGAGGAGATGCTGCTCCGTTATTGATTGAAGTAAAGTGTGAATGTCATTAAAACAGTTAGCGCCATCTTTTGACACTTCTTCCACGCCCGTCCTTGCACGCTACACCGCTACAACAAGGAGAAGATGCTGTCCAAGTGGAGGCACGTAAATAAGAGCGCCCACAAAACGGTGCATCCTGAAGAGACTGTCAGAAAGTGAGTTGAAGATGATGAGTAAAACATCATCTATGCAATATTTTGAGCAAAGAAGCAGCATTACATGTTATGTAGACCACAAGGAAGTCTATTACATTTAGAAAATAATCATAATAATTAGGGATGTCCGATAATGGCTTTTTGCCGATATCCGATATGCCGATATTGTCCAACTCTTTAATTACCGATACCGATTTCAACCGATACCGATATCAACCGATATATACAGTCATGGAATTAACACATTATTATGCCTAATTTGGACAACCAGGTATGGTGAAGATAAGGTACTTTTTAAAAAAATGAATCAAATAAAATAGGATAAATAAATTAAAAACATTTTCTTGAATAAAAAAGAAAGTAAAACAATATAAAAACAGTTACATAGAAACTAGTAATGAATGAAAATGAGTAAAATGAAGTGTTAAAGGTTAGTACTATTAGTGGAGCAGCAGCACGCACAATCATGTGTGCTTACGGACTGTATCCCTTGCAGACTGTATTGATATATATTGATATATAATGTAGGAAGCAGAATATTAATAACAGAAAGAAACAACCCTTTTGTGTGAATGAGTGTAAATGGGGGAGGGAGATTTTTTGGCTTGGTGCACTAATTGTAAGTGTATCTTGTGTTTTTTATGTGGATTTAATAAAAAAAAACAAAAACAAAAAAACGATACTGATAATAAAAAAAACGATACAGATAATTTCCGATATTACATTTTAACGCATTTATCGGCCGATAATATCGGCAGACCGATATTATCGGACATCTCTAATAATAATATGACTCCTTTAATGCGCCCTATAATCCGGTGCGCCTTATTTACATACTGCATATTTGACTTTAGCCACACAAAGTCAACCTCCTGTGAAAACCTTGTAAAGACTGCAAGGGTTAGACTGCACTTGCACTTTTCTCTACATGTATTGTACATTTCCATGTGCTATTTTTTACTTCGGACTTCCTCTCTGTCTGAAAACACTATTATCATTGGATTTTAAAAACGGGTGTCTTTGCAAAGATGATAAATAATGTTGGTGGTATACTAGCCCTCTACACCACTGCAGACCACAATTATTAGGGATGCACGATAACGGAAATTTTAGCCGATAACAATAACCAATATTTATGTATATGCAGTATATATATACAGTACAGGCCAAAAGTTTGGACACACCTTCTCATTCAATGTGTTTTCTTTATGTTCATGACTATTTACATTGTAGATTGTCACATCAAAACTATGAATGAACACGTGTGGAGTTATGTACTTAAGGTGAAATAACATGTTTTATATTCTCGTTTCTTCAAAGTAGCCACCCTTTGCTCTGATTGCACACTCTTGGCATTCTCTTGATGGTGGATCCGCTTCCACATTGACACTCACGTGGGTATTTTGCAGGTCATTAGCTGTCCAGACCTAATGAATCCCCTCACCTCAGGTTAGGCATAAAAAATCACTTTGGCCTCAAATAAAAAATGAAAGTAGTCCTACAACTTCGAAGCAAATGATGAGGCTGGACTTGTTAGTTAAGATTGTGGAACAAGCTGTGGCCAAATACATCGACAGGAATTACAGATTGTATTATTAGTGCTGTCTCCATAGCAACAGAAGAGTCAGACTGCGAAACCAAAGGATTCACACCCGCACAAACACCTCAAGGGGATTCAGATCAAGTTGATTTGGAAACATCAGATGGCCGAGAACTGTTGTTTGTGTCCCCAGATCAGGGGTGTCCAATTCTTGTTTCCACTGAGGGCCACACATTGACAGATAGAAAGCATTCGGATATTTTTCAGTTTTAATACCAACCAAACCTTTCATTTTGGTGAATGTTAAACATACCGGCGATCCATAAGGATCTCAGCCATTAAAGTGTTAAAAGTAAGTCATATATGTTTTACCTTCAACACCTAAATATCTCTAAATCAGCTTCAGATCTACCCGTCACCGTATAGCACTTTTGTGCCAAAGAAAACACATTTTTTTAATGGCAAAAACACAAAATATGCAATATTTTCCCCCCAAAATGGAATATTTGAAGTGAAGTAAATGAAGCCCTAAAGCAGGGGTCACCAACGCGGTGCCCGCGGGCACCAGGTAGCCCGTAAGGACCAGATGAGTAGCCAACTGGCCTGTTCTAAAAATAGCTCAAATAGCAGCACTTACCAGTGAGCTGCCTCTATTTTTTAAGTTTTATTTATTTACTAGCAAGCTGGTCTCGCTTTGCCCGACATTTTTAATTCTAAGAGAGACAAAACTCAAACAGAATTTGAAAATCCAAGAAAATATTTTAAAGACTTGTTTAAATAAATTAATTAATTTTTTACTTTGCTTCTTATAACTTTCAGAAAGACAATTTTAGAGAAAAAATACAACCTTAAGAATGATTTTAGGATTTTTAAACACATAAACCTTTTTACCTTTTAAATTCCTTCCTCTTTTAAATCAATGTTCAAGTAAAAAAAAATGTTTTATTGTAAAGAATAATAAATAAATTTTAATTTAATTCTTAATTTTAGCTTCTGTTTTTTCGACGAAGAATATTTGTGAAATATTTCTTCAAACTTATTATGATTACAATTTTAAAAAATTAGTCTGGCAAATGTAGAAAATCTGTAGAATCAAATTTAAATCTTATTTCAAAGTCTTTTGAATTTCTTTTAAAATTTTTTGTTCTGGAAAATCTAGAAGAAATAATGATTTGTCTTTGGTAGAAATATAGCTTGGTCCAATTTGTTATATATTCTAACAAAGTGCAGATAGGATTTTAACCTATTTAAAACATGTCATCCAAATTCTAAAATTAAAGGAAAAAATACTAATGATGTTCCATAAATTCTTTTTTAATTTTTTCAAAAAGATTCGAATTAGCTAGTTTTTCTCTTCTTTTTTTCAGTTGAATTTTGAATTTTAAAGAGTCGAAATTGAAGATAAACTAGGTTTCAAAATTTAATAGTCATTTTTTTCGTGTTTTTTCCTCTTTTAAACCGTTCAATTAAGTGTAAATATCATTAATTATTAATAATAACATAGAGTTAAAGGTAAATTGAGCAAATTGGCTATTTCTGGCAATTTATTGAAGTGTGTATCAAACTGGTAGCCCTTCGCATTAATCACTACCCAAGAAGTAGCTCTTGCTTTCAAAAAGGTTGGTGACCCCTGCACTAAATAGGTATATCATTCATACTTTTTTTTGATTCAATATTATTTTTTAAACAATGACAGTTTCAAAAAGCTAGGACTAAAGGTCTTGGAGACCCAAAAGGCCCCCACTCATAAAATAAAAACTGTATGTCATATATCACTAGGTATTATTTTTACTCTCGAGGCTTAAATCTGTGGATCAACTTCAGATGCATCCGTGAATTATACGCTTGTTTCTTCATCAATGACAACTTTGAAGTAAAACAATGCTGACATGACAGTTTTGTGTTAATACTGCAATATTTGATCCTTACATTTCCTCATAATGTGTACACAATAATAGGTGTATAAATGACACAATATGTTACTGCATAATTAGGAGTCTTTGTTTGTTTACTTACTACTAAAAGACAAGTTGACTATTTTATTGAAGGACTAAATGACAATAATAAACATATGTTTCATGTACACTAACATTTGTTGTTACAATAAAGACAATAATGACATTTTTTGTGCTCCCCTTTATTTAGAAAAGTATCGAAATACATTTTGGTACCGGTATGAAAATATTGGTATTGGGACAACACTAGTATAGTTTGCTCTGTAATTCCAATTTTTTTTTTTTTTTTCGTAATAGTATTTTTTAAATGGACCGCTAAAAAATGAGCTCCGGGCTGCGAGATGCCCTAGACCAGGGGTGGCCATTACATGGTTCACCAGCTAGCGGTGGATGGTGGAGGGTGTGTCAGTGGATGGTGGAGGGTGTGACAGTGGATGGTGGAGGGTGTGTCAGTGGATGGTGGAGGGTGTGTCAGTGGATGGTGGAGGGTGTGTTAGTGGATGGTGGAGGGTGTGACAGTGGATGGTGGAGGGTGTGACAGTGGATGGTGGAGGGTGTGACAGTGGATGGTGGAGGGTGTGACAGTGGATGGTGGAGGGTGTGTCAGTCCATCACCAGCCAGTCATTAAAAAATAGATCTAAAAATGATGGATCATCAATCTTCACCAAGACGTGACTTTGGTCACTTGATTGACATTCACAACACCCGAGGGTCTTGTGAGATGACGCTGGCTGCTGCCACATCGTTATTAAGAAAAAACGACCGACAGGAAGGCCAAAAACACGTTTTATTTCAACCGTACCTGCCGTCAAAACTCTAAAGAGCGACCGCACAGTTCCTGTCTTCACAATAAAAGCCCTGCTCCATCCTGCCTGCGCTAACAAAATAAGAGTCTCAGTAAGCTAGCAAGCTAGGGAGTTTGCCGCCAATGTATTTCTTGTAAAGTGCATAAAAAGGAGTATGGAAGCTGGACAAACTTTCATGTGGTATTGGACAGAAAGGAGGACTTCATTGTAAAAAGTGGAGGTTATCATCACTACTGTCTGCAATGCAAGTCATCAACTTATATTCTTGTCTTCATGAAAGAAACATGCTTGTATTATCATGAAATATCTTTCACTTGTTAACTCCTCTTTCATAAATCAATGAATATAAACAATATATATGAATGATCCCCTCCACTTGGTGCATTGAAAAGTAGCAGGAAAAGTGTGCCCCCCCCCCCCCCCCCCCCCCAGTGCTCTAGATGATACTTATCTGTAATCTCATACCACATTAGTGACTACTGCTTGGTGTTATGAGCAGGAAGTTTAAAAGCAATAATCCTCAATGACCTTTCCGTGACCCCGGTGATGCAACGATTCAATCAGACTTCCAGTAGCAAACATCACTGAAGTAACTGGAAAGTTGGGTTGCACCACTTGTCAATCAGGATTTTCTTCTTTGGAATTAAGATCCAGGTTCCTTTGGACCATTTTTCACGCGCGCACACACACACACACACACACACACACACACACACACACACACACACACACACACACACACACACACACACACACACACACACACACACACACACACACACACACACACACACACACACACACACACACACACACACACACACACACACACACACACACTTACAGTTAATATTTTGCTGCCAAAAGAACACTTGCTGGCTAATGCTAATGCTAATGCTATGCTTGCTTTCTGAGTGCTCAGCTGGCCATTATTGTGTTAACTTCAGGAAATCGCGGAATGTGTGTCCTCAAATTTGTGTCGGACATTAACAGCCGCTTCTTTTTGGCTTTGCACAGTTGATATTTACTCACTGCCATTGTTTGCAGCTTCACCATCCTGGCTGCATCAGATAATTATATTTATATACACACACACAAATATACATATTAGTCTCAGCTTACTAAGTTTGTTGATGTGGCTGACACCCTCAAAGTAGCTAGTAGAGGCCCCCGAACACAGGAATTAAAGGCCTACTGAAATGATTTTTTTGTATTTAAACGGGAATAGCAGATCCATTCTATGTGTCATACTTGATCATTTCGCGATATTGCCATATTTTTGCTGAAAGGATTTAGTAGAGAAAATCGACGATAAAGTTGGCAAATTTTGCTCGCTGATAAAAAAAGCCTTGCCTGTAGCGGAAGTAGCGTGACGTCACAGGAGCTAGTATTCCTCACAATTCCCCGTTGTTTACAATGCAGCGAGAGAGATTCGGACCGAGAAAGTGATGATTACCCCATTAATTTGAGCCAGGATGAAAGATTCGTAGATGAGGAACGTTACAGTGAAGGACTTGAGAGGCAGTGCAGGACGTATCTTTTTTCGTTCTGACCGTAACTTAGGTACAAGCTGGCTCATTGGATTCCACACTCTCTCCTTTTTATATTGTGGATCACGGATTTGTATTTTAAACCACCTGGGATACTATATCCTCTTGAAAATGAGAGTCGAGAACGTGAAATGGACATTCAGTGCCTTTTATCTCCACGACAATACATCGGCGAAATGCTTTAGCTACGAGCTAACGTGATAGCATCTTGCTTTAGCTGCGTATAGAAACAAAAGAAATAAACCCCTGACTGGAAGTATAGATAGAAAATCAACAATACTATTAAACCGTGGACATGTAAATACACGGTTAATGCTTTCCAGGCTGGCGAAGGTTAACAATGCTGTGCTAACGACGCCATTGAAGCTAACTTAGCAACCGGACTGCACAGAGCTATGCTAAAAACATTAGCTCTCTACCTACGCCAGCCAGCCCTCATTTGCTCATCAACACCCGTGCTCACCTGCGTTCCAGCAATCGGCAGAAGGACGAAGGACTTCACCCGATGCGTTTGGCGGCCCGGAGACGTAGGAAGTCAAGGTGAAGTCGGCGGCTAGCGCGGCTAGCGCTCCAACAAAGTCCTCCTGGTTGTGTTGCTGTAGTCCGCTGCTAATACACCGATCCCACCTACAACTGTCTTCTTTGCAGCCTTCATTGTTCATTAAACAAATTGCAAAAGATGTCCAGAATACTGTGGAATTATGAAATGAAAACAGAGCTTTTTGTATAGGATTCTACGGGGTACCATAACTTCCGTTACTCGGACTTCGTCACGCGCATACGTCATCATACCGCGACGTTTGAGCCGGATATTTCCCGGGAAGTTTTAAAAGTCACTTTATAAGTTAACCCGGCCGTATTGGCATGTGTTGCAATGTTAAGATTTCATCATTGATATATAAACTATCAGACTGCGTGGTCGCTAGTAGTGGCTTTCAGTAGGCCTTTAAAGAGGAAAGATAGAGAGAGAAAGAGAGAGAGAGAGAGAGAGAGAGAGATAGATAGATAGATAGATAGATAGATATATAGATAGATAGTACTTTATTGATTCCTTCAGGAGAGTTCCCTCAGGAAAATGTTAATTCTAGCAGCAGTGTACAGATTTGAGATAGAATTTAAAAGAATTTAAGAAGTAAATAATGGAGGTATACATGGAAATAAAATAGAAAATATAATCATAAGAATACAAATACAAAGTAACAATAAGAATACAAATAAAAAGTAACAATAAGAATAAAAATATAGCAGTAAAAATACGAATTTAACAAGAGAAACTATTAGGGATGTGGGAAAAAATCGATTTTAATTCTAATCGCGAGTCTCACGTTGTGTGATTCAGTATCGATTGTCATTTTTAAAAAAAAATAGATTTATTTATTTTTTATTTATTTATTTATTTATTTTTTCATTTTTTTATTTTTTTTTCCATTTTATTATTATTATTTTTTTAATGAATCAATCCAACAAAACAACACACAGCAATACCATAACAATGCAATCCAATTCCAAAAGCAAAGCCGAGCCAGCAACACTCAGAAGTGCAACAAACACAACAATTGAGAGGAGACACAAACACCACACACAACAATTGAGAGGAGACACAAACACCACACACAACAATTGAGAGGAGACACAAACACCACACACAACAATTGAGAGGAGACACAAACACCACACACAACAATAGAGAGGAGACACAAACACCACACACAACAATTGAGAGGAGACACAAACACCACACACAACAATTGAGAGGAGACACAAACACCACACACAACAATTGAGAGGAGACACAAACTCCACACACAACAATTGAGAGGAGACACAAACACCACACACAACAATTGAGAGGAGACACAAACACCACACACAACAATTGAGAGGAGACACAAACACCACACACACAACAATTGAGAGGAGACACAAACACCACACACAACAATTGAGAGGAGACACAAACACCACACACAACAATCGAGAGGAGACACAAACACCACACACAACAATTGAGAGGAGACACAAACACCACACACAACAATTGAGAGGAGACACAAACACCACACACAACAATTGAGAGGAGACACAAACACCACACACAACAATCGAGAGGAGACACAAACACCACACACAACAATCGAGGGGAGACACAAACACCACACACAACAATCGAGAGGAGACACAAACACCACACACAACAATTGAGAGGAGACACAAACTCCACACACAACAATTGAGAGGAGACACAAACACCACACACAACAATTGAGAGGAGACACAAACTCCACACACAACAATTGAGAGGAGACACAAACTCCACACACAACAATTGAGAGGAGACACAAACACCACACACAACAATTGAGAGGAGACACAAACACCACACACAACAATTGAGAGGAGACACAAACACCACACACAACAATTGAGAGGAGACCCAAACACCACACACAACAATTGAGAGGAGACACAAACACCACACACAACAATTGAGAGGAGACACAAACACCACACACAACAATTGAGAGGAGACACAAACACCACACACAACAATTGAGAGGAGACACAAACACCACACACAACAATTGA